>NW_009936763.1:170979-185098 GCF_000696875.1 Nestor notabilis
CCAGACAGCGTGAGTTAGAGGGCGAGTTTCAATCCTAGGTTGACTCTCAGCTATAAATTATTTTATACCTGACTGGAAACTGCTCTCCCACGCATTGCCAATCTAATACATTAATTTTACGTACTACAGCCCAACTTGAAAGCTGGAAAACTTTGTGCTGTCAGCCATATCCCGCATTTTGGATTAGATGGCTTCCTTGTATCATAAGCCTTCTAAATACTGATGCATGTTTTCTGGGGGGTGGGCTGGCTCTTGCAGGGAGTCACTGTCAATTTTCCTCTTAACTCCAGGCTGCAAGGTCTGCAGTTCCTTTTCCAGCAAGGTCATCTTGGTAGAGCTTCCCAAAATCCAGGGCTTTAGTGGGGAAGCCACTTGAAAGGTCACTGTTCTGCATCTCCAGCCACAAGAGCAACCAAGAGTGGGTACATGCGTACACACGCTATAACATTTTTTCCTAGTCAATTACTTTTCAACAGCCCTTGAGTAAAGGTGAGAGTTACAGAGGAACCCCACCTCTGGTCTTTCAAGTGGGGGAGTTTGGGCAAGAAATATTGATATGTCTTTATGGAAGTGTTTACTGGTATCTAAGATTCACTTTTGGGTTCTTTTGTGGTTTTACTCCATTTTGCTTTGGGATTCGCTGCCTGTGATGTGTACTTCAAACCAAAGCAAACTTCCAGAAGGCTTCCTCTGGATGGGTAAAAAGAAATGCATAGGGGACATAAAAAAACCACCCCAAAACCTAGGTATTACAAATCTAATTTATAACCATTTGGGCACTGATTTTGCTTCATATTATACATATAGAGGTTCAATTAAAAAAATGCTTCTACTTGCTTTTACTTCTTCACAACCAGGAAACAAGAAACTGCCTGTAATATGATTCTTTTTGGGGAAAAGTGAATGAATTTTGGGTATTGATTTCTAAAACACTGTTTTTTTCATCTCAGCTAATTGGTTTTGGCATAAAGGTCTGTCAGCTAAGCATGGTGTTTATCACTTCAGACAGCAACACCAAGGTCAGTGAAAGAAACCACTTTATATTCAACAGGGCAGCACTTCCACTAGACGCATTCATAGTGCGAGAGTAAGAATTCTAGACGCATGTAGTGACTGGGGAGTGGGGTGCCAAAGTGCAGCTCAGATTCAGATCTAGATTGGGGTCCACAATGGCACCACAACGACCCAGAGATCATGTCACAAAGACTTGACTGCCTTTCAGTAAGACTTAGGCTCCTGTTCCCAGAAAAAACAGCCTTTAACTCACAAGTAGTTCACAAAAGCAGTCTTTGCCTCTTCATAATGATATTGCATAATGACTTCACTACTTTTTAATAACATCAGATTTCTTGTCTGTGTCCATTATCACCAGCTTAGAAGCTATTCTGTTGCTTTGGGAATTTCATATTCCAAGTCACTTACAGAACTATAATTAAGAACTTCCGCAGAAGACCAGGTGATATATGTGTGTTAAGATATTATATTCTGCTGATTTAGTGTGAAGTCTTAGATTAATTTGAAATTTTATCACGCTGGTTTCATTATAAACGCTTCCATGGAAAGAACATGTTATTGGAAACTGAATAATTAATAATCTCTATGTTAACCAAATGTTTTCTGAGTGGTTTGTTGAAAAATGTCAGGACTCCAGTTGAAAATCCTGGCTCTGTTGAAGTCAGTGGCAGAATTCCCATTGGCTTTAACAAGATTTTTCACTTTCTTGTCTCAGAAATTACCTCTCAAAGCTCCTTAAAGTTTCTGTGTATAAATTCATATTTGTACAGTAGGGGTCCATGTGCCTTTTTGATCTCCAAAACAATGGTTCGCAGAGTAAGGAGAAAAGAAATAAAACCTGCAGTGATATTTTTCAGTGCTGGTCCTTTGGGCTGGACTAAAGTGTACTCAAGAGAAGCATAACCGGCTGCTATATAATGGCTTCTGAAAGTCCTGCCCTTGAGATCATATCTGAATGAGGTGGAAGGGGGAGAAGAATGGATAAAGATCCATCTACTGTAGGTTCACAAGCATTCATGAACATTCTCAGCCTTGTGATTTTAATGCTTATAGCAAACATAAGGCCTCTATTATTAAACAATTGTTCTGTTCTCATGCTTCTTCAAATAAAGTATCAGCCTCCAAATCTTGATGAAAGCAGAACTTAATCCTCATAGCATGTGTCACAGCATCTCAGTGGAGATGCAAAATAAAGATCTGACTGTGTAAATTTAGGACCTAAATGCTACTGTTAGTTTCTATTACCATTGATCATAATATTGCAAAACTCCTTTGGGTTCAGATGGCTCTCATAATATGCACATAAACAAGTTTGAAACATGTTGAGTTTTAGATGGAAATTTTAGGCTTGCTACAGAATTTGCACGTGCCCAAAACCATTTAAAAGGGTATAGATGAAGTCTATACGAATTAGGAACATAGGTGACGTGAAGCTCTGTGGTCATTGAGCTCTCCACTAGATGATTAAGGCTCTGGACACTGAATTACTTAGATGTTAACTAAGGCTACTAGTTTTTATTTTGTCTCATCAAAAATATTTGTGGTAAGAAATTCCTTTGTTACAAAAGTGCAACTTTTTGCAGAAGGAAGGAATCTGCTTTCTTCATATATCATCTTAATAATGACAAGTGTTGAATTCTTGGCTAGCCTAACTTTGGTCTTAAACTAAAGTCCTGTCTGGCAAATTTATAGTAACTTCTTCATGTGGTACGATTTATGGATAACTAGTTCTCTTCTTAACATAGCCAGCTGTTCCCAGGTAACAAAGCAAACTGAACCTTCACAAGCAAACCAAAAACTCTGATAGAAAAAAGAATGCGATTTCATTTTATACAAGTCATAATTTGCAGAAATCTGTAAATTAGAATGAATTTTATTCCCTGTGTTTATTCCCTGCATTTCCTGTATCTCGTAGTAACAGTATCAAAACCAATATCAAAACCTTCTTTTCCCATCCACCTCCAGATCTCACTGTAAAATGTTAAATGGGAGGAGGCAAACTAAGATATGGGCAATTTGAAACATGAATTATTTAATTTTAGGTATTTCCTGGTGTTCTTAGTAATAATTTTCTTTTTTTTTTGACAGATGATGCTAATGAAGATGGGACTAAGCTGAATGAAGAGACAGGTGAGTAAACAATAATTTATGCTAAAATATATCACTTCTTCAGAGCATCGACTGAACTGAAAGAATTCTTGAAACTAATTGCCTTGGTTGTGATAAGCAGTGCCAATCATTTGTTGCCAATGCTACAACAGTCATCTCTGTTTTTTAACATAAAATAGGGTAAACCATTCCTGATAATGAATAGTACACAGTAAGAATGGCCGAGGGTACCTTTTTGGTGTCATCATGTGTAATGAGCCTCTGGCTGATACTCGGGTGCTCTTTATTAATAACTAGTTTCAACATGAATGGGAAATAATTAAAATTCTGCAGTCTCTTTGTGTGTAAAAAGGTGTGAATGCAGCAATTTGTGAGTCATCTGCAGTTCTGATCAGCGGCCATGGTTTGTTTGCAATGAAAACGGTAGCGAAGCTCTCCCACAACCTCTCAAATGCATTGAACTTGATTGGACAATATTTCAGAGGACTTTTTTTCCCAGTCCTCATAGTTTGATGTTTAAAACAAGTGTTGATGTTTAGGGTTTGTGGGTGTGAATAGGCCTGAAATGGGAATGATGGGTAGGTATTAAGAAAAGAAAGGCCCAAGGAACAAGGAAAGGAAAGGTCAGAGGGTTAGGTATTTCCCACGAGGACAAAAGCTTCCGGTCAGAAGACTTCTGCTATTTCTTTGTAGAGAGCATCATCTACTTCATCTTCTTGATCAGGCTTTTTGTAACAGGCTTCCACCACAACACTCCGTGTTACTTTCCCTGCTGACTTTCACCCAGAAGCTCTCAGTGGACATCTCCTGTTCCATAAGAGGCTTCCATGCAGCGAAGGACCTCCTTTTCTATGTAACATAGCTCTCCCTACTGTTCTTTGCCTTTCCTTCCTGAGCAGCAGGTACCCATCCATGACAGTGCAACAGGCATGTGCACTGTCCCAGGGTCTCTCTGACCTCAATCCCATCATAGCCCAGTGACTGTGCAGGAACTTCCAGTTCTTCTCTTTACAAAAAGATAGGAGAGCCATGTGGAGAAAGAGAGATACACCAGCCAGAAAACAGAGGTAAAAGCTTTTGAAGCAGTATGTTGGCTGCTTAAATTGTCCAGATTATCCTAAAGACAAATGGGTTATGATGATTTATGCAACCAGTTAATTAGCTTAGAAATTAGAAATACTTGAAGAATGGTGTATATGCGTAGATGTGAAAACATGGATATTCACGGATAGATATGTGTTACACTGATGGATTAGCACATTCTTTTATGGCTGTTCTGGCCTGTTGATTTTATTACATATAATTATAATTACTTTTTCATGTCAAGATTTCAGGATAGGAACTTTCAGAAATTTTAATACAATTACTGTGGTTGATATACTTGTACATACATACATAAAAGTAGAAAAATAAAGATCATCATTATACAACAAATATTTGCCAAAGATTATTCTACAGTTGAATTTTGCAGTATTCATTTAACATTTCCAATTTCACTTTTTACCATTATCATGGCATGTATACTTTTATAAGACCAATTAGTTTGCATTTTTTTGTCTTGTTGCTTTTATTGGGATTATGCAAATTACATTGATTTTTTTTTAAACCATTTTAAATTAGAATTAAAAGGAAGTACATTTCCACTTAATAGCTGGTCTCTTTTTCCTTGCCTTGTATCCTTCACAGCTTCATTAATTTAGGTGAAGCTACATAGCTGCTCTGGGAAATTATTGCTGAATTAAGACATTTGAGGAAGATATTTCCCTACCTGTCTGTTTCATTGTGCTTATGAGATAGAGAAGAGCATAGCTTCCCTCATAGATTTGCCCGTAGGGCGCTGTGAGCTTCAACACCATGTACTTGGTTATTTCTTTATCACTTGCAGATATTTAGGGAGTCGGTTCATTGACTGTCAGCAATCAATACCTACAGCTAAAAAGAAGTATCTTTTGTGTATCTGCTCCACTAGTGGAGCAGATGTACAAAAGTTACGCCCTTTTGACCTATTTGTGTATGAATGTTCTAATGATTGTAGGATGCATTTACAGGAATAATAAATGCATCATTTTTTCACTGAGGGGAGTTTTCATTTTTATACTCAGACTTGTATCAGTTTGAAGGATATCTGCTTTTTACTGTTCTAAGGGAAATACAGAGTAGCAACTTCTAGTTGCCACTCGAGATATTAATTGAATAACCATTCTTCATTCCATTTGACTTCATGGGTCATGACCAGCAGATGGAGTCAGCAGTTGGCACCAATATTGATGACCCTGGTTTTTTGAGCTGTCCATATTCAGTCTGCTTTGGAGTTATTTCTCCAATTCCTGTACGTAGAGAAGGAAAAAAAAAAAAAAGTTGAAAAGAAGTGTTGGGTTCCTGGAGAGCACATATTGCAGGCACATGTGCAGGAGGTTAGGCAGAGATTCAAGTATTTTAAATTTCACCTAAGTTCCTGTACCTCGAATTTCTACTGGTTGGGTATTTCTGAGGGGCAATATCAAAACAAGAGAAAATACAGAGAGAATAAGGACAAAAATGAGATGTAGACTCATTGTGTCTGTGCCAATTTTCAATTGAAGAATGTAGTACAACGAGGTGGAGGTTACAGAATTGGTCCTAATTTAAAGATGGTGGCAAGAATTAGGGGGAAAAAACCCAGATCCTGGTCTGGTAACAGCTGAAGTCAGTGGGAGTATGTCCGTTGACTTCAGTGCACACCAGATCAGGCCTTGGGAAAAGGCAGAGAATTAGCCGGCAGTAAGGAATAACAGATGACCAAATGTGTGTATTACTGAGTGATGGATACATTATGAAAGTAATCTGTCTTGTGTTTCTACCACCTTGAAGTGCAAATATCTCATTACATGCAGAAAGGCCTTTCTTTATATGATTTCTCTTCAAAATAAATAAGGGAATATATTAATTACATCTGCCAGATAATGTCCATTAATATCTACATTAATACTATAAAATCAACAAGCATGAATGATCATTTTAGCCAGTTAATCACATAACGTCACTGCATATATTGGATGTACTAGAATAAGAAAAACATTTAAAAATAAAAATAACCTAGTCTTATTAAATATACATACCCAAGACCACTCATTTAGTGGTGCTTGACTCATGGGATTTTAACCCATCAGTTTGTTATTCTGGATGCTGTATCTTGTAGCAGCTGCTGACTTAACGGCACCATTTAATTTAAAGTGCTTTGATGTTATCATATGTCACACAGTTTGCTTTTAGAACAGCTTGAGTCAAAAGGGTGGATATAGTAATAGCAGGTATGGACCTGTGCAGTTCCACATCTCAGCTTTTCTTTCTGAATGATTTCCTACATAAGCAAAGAGAAGGACCAGGTGACTTAACAGTCTTGTCTACCTTTAACTTCAGTGATTTAACACTGCATAGTCATGATGCTTAATGTATCAGGCTCCATTAAGGGAACACTATTCTAAACTTTAACTTCTGAAGGACTTTGCTTTTATACCCATAGATTCATATATCCATGCACAGAATTGTGCAATGTAATAATGCTGCCATAATTGCATGTGCAATTGCAGTGATTGCATGTGGAAATTACAGAAGCATGTGTTATTATGAGAAGCACAATCCAGATTCCTACAGCCTGGAATGGCAGGATGAAGGATCTCATTCACACTAACAAGGGAATCGTAGAATCAAGAAATGGTTTGGGTTGGAAGGGACCTTAAAGTTCATCTAATTCCAAACCCCCCACCACAGGCAGGGACAGCTTCCACTAGACCAGGTTGCTCAATGCCCCGTCTGATCTGGCCTTGAACAATTCCAGGAAACCCTATTATAATCAGCGCTGTACAAGTACAGTATTTCTTTGTGTGTTTCACTGTGTGCACACTCTTATACTTGGATAGAGGTTTTGGAGGGAGACTTTCTTTTTACCTGAGATAAAAATAGCAATCACTTGTAACCAGGGAGATTTGGAAGTTGTGAGAGATTTTGGGAATAACTTACTTGGAGACAGACTATGAGATTTAAGTTGCTTGTTGGCCCTCTGAATCAGCCTATAGGAAGAATTATTTCTCCTGGTGTTAGAGCTCAGAAACTTTTTGCACAGATGATCACAATTAGAAAAGCTTTCAATATGACTGGCTTATACACTTGTCTTGGGTGTGCTGGTTTTAAACAGAATATTTGGCTAACTGTTCTGAAAAACATAGATACTGGTGGAGAGCCGAAAGAGTTAAGAGTTGTATTTTGAGCGTAATAAAAAGACATTATTTTAAAGCCTGTGCAAATCCTTTCCTGTGTCTAGAATAAGGGAAATCTGCTAAAAAGCAGTGAAATTGTGATTGAAATCTTGTTCTCCTGGGACACTGCCTCTGCAGCCTTTGTGAGCATTTAAAGGTTCTTTATAGAGTGCAAAAAGATAATTTCTTTTGAGATAGTAACAGTTCTGACTTCTCTGAATGTAAGCTTCCTCCCTCTCCATCTTTCTGCTGTCAATTAAGATGTTGGTTGTGTTATCTAATGTATTCAGGTACTCCTGAAAGACCTGGCTGGACATTTGCACTTAAACTTGATTGACATTTGACTTGTGGGACTAGTGGAAGCCTCACAGATTGGTTAGATGATAAAATTCATCACTGGAGGGGTGACTGTTGATTGAAACACTCCTATTGATTCAGTCCCCTGATGTGAATCGTTGTCAACCAAAAAAGGGAACATGGCAGGTAGTGCAGAGTGGTATTTGGACCAAAGAAGCTGTATGTTGATACGATCCATTATAAGTTATTTCTTAAAAGAATGGGAGAGTGTTGGCAGGAATCAATCTTTAAAAGCCTGGTTGTTTTCAGGATCTCTTTTTTGTGCTGAAGTTCTTGTTGAACTCTATTGCCATTGCTCCTGTGTAACCCTTTTAAAGGTTTGACAAAGTGTGTCTTTATTTGGCAGGTTTTGCCTCTATTTTTCCCCACAGTATTTCTTATGGTTACTCTTACATCCTCACTGCTCCAAAAAGAAATTCATCTTAGCACTTGAAAACTCTCGTTTTCCTCAAATATTGTATTTGAATTTCAAATTCAGATGAGCAAATGTGATGACATGACACATGATGTGTCCTATGTTAAGTGCTGTCGGGAAAGGTCTACCTCCTGATACTGAGCCAAACCCCAAAGCATGTTCTGCTTTGCAGAAACTAGCTTTATTTAGTGATTGCTAAGGGCCCTCCATGCTCTGAGCTATATGGAATTCTATAATGAAACAGAAATTCCATTCTAGAACGAATTTTTAAGAACAATACTGTTTGGCTTTTTGGGGTAATGCTAATTCCTTAAAATTAAGCAAGTGAGATGGAATTTAATTACTTGCATACTGATCTCCATTTTGGATTTTTTGTTGGTGTTTTGAGCTGTTTCTTCTTTTAAGTTCCTGACAGCTTCCCAGTCTGTGGCTCTTCTTTTTATGGATGTAAGTACAGCAGAATAACCAGTTTCCCAGGAGTCCAGGCAGAGAACATTTCTGAGTTTCCTGGGCTCCAAGCAAAGGCAACGATTCACACCGTTTTTGTCTCCTGAATGAACACAATATTCCCCTTGACTCTGCAAGTTTCCTTTCCACATCCTTATTTACTCTTTCATACCTCTTGGAAACTTTCAGCATTTTGATTCTATGTATATGTATTAGTGGAAGGGTAGACAGTAGAAGGGTAGTATCTACAGCTCTTAGCAGAGCCGACACCTTTATAAGAACTGGGCATCTGATTGCTGAGAGCTGTTCAAAAATCCAGCGACATACAGAGCAGATGATTGTGTGGGGTATGCATGACAGCAGAACAGACAGGAGTTTCTGGAACACTGGAGCAATTTATAATACACATGTAGATAGCTTTTTTCCCAGGTGCTAATTAGCTAATCAGTTTGAGGTAATACTGTGATTCTTATTTTCTCACAGCACGGCAGGTAGGGGTAAATCAAGCAAGGTCATATGCCTACTGAAACTGCCTGGTTACAAGTGGTCAAGGTTTCTTCCCAGAAAGTATGTTTTCATTAGGCTTCTCCTTCACCCAGGCCCTCACTTGGCCACAGGGAATCAGGGGGCTTGATGGGAAGGCAAATGACAGAAAGTAATTTTCTCATCACGGTTGAATAGATTCAGTAGGTGCAATGAATTGAGTTTTAATTGTCTGCCAGCCTCTGCTTTCGTGGTTAAGGAACAGTGTTTGAAGAATGTTTTAATTAGTGAACCTGCTTTCATTAAATCTCTTAATTTACAAATAACTTTTATGATTAATTTCCAGCTTGGCCTCCCTTCTGTACGAACGGGCTTTCTGAGCTGCCAGTTTGCACCTCTGTCATAGCAAGCGAACAGTAATTTCATACTGTATCTTAAGATAATAGGATATTTTGAAAATGTTATAGAAAAAGTTCATAATTTCAAGACTTTGACCAGCTGATACGAAACACTGAACTTAGGTCCCCTCAAATAGGGGAGATCTTAAACTTAACTGGCCTCAGTTATCATTTTTACTTAGGAGGTTTTCCTCTTTCTCCATTTTTCCATTGCTTTCTGGCTAAAAGACTGGAATGGATTTTTTTTCGACCAAAACATTTCTATCTCATAAAGCTTTCATTTCCTAAACTTCACTTCACTATCAAACTTGCTTCCCTACCTTTTATTTCACTACTGATTTTAGTCAATATTAATTTGTTACTGTGTTGTAACATTGAATGGAGAATTGAGCTGAGAGAGAAAAATAATTCCTTTCAGAGTCTTTCTCCACATTCCATAATGCAGTATAATATGTATCATGTTAAAAACTACAAATTAAAACATTCTTAATTTTTTTTTTAATTGTGAAGAGTTTAAGAGCTTGTGAAGAAGTACATTATTTTAGGATGGGGTTTATTCACTGCTGCCATGTGAAAGTCACGAGAAGTCCAGTCCCAGCTGAAATACACCTATTATGATTTTCATAGTAGATGATGCAGTAATTAATTTTAATAATAGAAAGATAGGCACTGGGTATTGAATGGAGTGCTGAGATAATATGTACTCACAGTTGTGGTGTCACACATACAATAGAACAATTTCAGAATAATATATGCCATTACTTTTTCTGTTTGTTTAAAGGATCGGAACAAAAAGACCAGCCTCCATCTCCCACAAAGAGCAAAGCAGAGCAGCCCGAGGACCCACAAGATGATGCTAAAGGTAGGTGGTCTGATAGTGTTTCAGAGCTATTAATCAATTTTGCATGTTAGGGTGAAGGTTTACTCTGAATTCTTGGGAAAGAACTGGAAAGCTTTCATTTAGGAGTGTTTGCACACACTTGGAAAGTACCTTTTGGTCTAGATCATGGATTGTAATCCTTCTGAAGTGTATTTCACCTCAAGGTAGATTCAGAATTAAAAATGCTATTTTTATGTGATAGGCTACTGATTATTGCTGATCTGTAATGAGAAACTGTTGCTGGTTTATGTCTAACCTGTTCTGGATTTATGTAATGAATTATACAAAATGTAATGCATGCTGTGCAGGGCTTGGGTCATAGTCTGGTTGGTGAAGTTGGTCAGGTAAATCAGCTATCTATCTGCTGCAAAACATGGAGCAATAAAATCCTTGCTTTCCTTCTCTACAAGACTTCTTTTGCTGTATCCTTTTCCACTCCAGTTAATGGTGTTTATGGCTCTAGATATTATGCAGTGTATTACATCTGTCCATGGTCAGAAGTCACAGGTGCTTAACGTAATGCCTATAGTGCTGTTCCTGTAAGAGTGCTTTCCTACACTTGAGTCTTCACAGGGCAGCTTGTCGATCTGTATGGAGGTAAATGTGGTCTACATTGTTATGAGATTGGATCAAAGTATCCTTTCTTAATCTGTATCTCATTGGGAGAGTTGTTAAAGGATGTTAACATCAAAGACTTAATTCCACAGTGCAGAGTTCATTTTGCTCTCATATGCATGGAAGAGTAAAATGGCCCAATGCTGGAGAATTCCCCTTATGTGAAATAGTTAAAAGGATGAACCTTAATCTTTAATTCATAACTGTTCCTTATCATGGATTCTGTTTGACCTAATGTTCCTCAAATGACACGTCTCATTCTGCACCTCAACCAGTGGCTCCACAATATTCATCGTTTTGACCTAGCGCTTTGCATTCAGCTCCTAAAATAATTCTGACTGGGGTATAGTTTGAGTCATTAAGAGCAGAAAAATGTTAGCATTTATCACTTTAAGTAACTGCTAGTAACATCCTGTCACTAACATTGTGACTGGTTGTTAATGGCAAGTACTTAAAGCAATAGCTGTCATCACCTGCAAGGTGTGGGTGGACCCAAGAAATCTCATCCTGACTGGTCGTCTTTCCTTTCATGGTGCACTAAACCCAGCTGAAATTAAAATACCAATTTTATGTTTGGATTAGAGAATTCAGTGATGACAAACCACATGTCAGTTTGTATGCAGGCTAAACAGCGTGTGGGATTGTGGTGTCATTTTCCATATTCCTAAATAGTGGAAACAGTAATAGTTTTTATGAGATACCTTTATATGGAGTATAGCTAAAAGGTTTCATTCTATCAGTGCCTTTAAAAAAAGGGGGGTTGGGGGGAACTGTTGCAAAACTGTGAGGTTTTTCTTCCATTGGAAAAATAACTTTTATTCCACTATTTCAGTGGCTTACTAGACATGGTTTCCTAGTTTACTCCGCCTGACAATGTTTCCTGGTGACCTACAGTTCACCTTGTGGAGCACAAACAAATGCACTGGAAGGGTGAAGTAAATAGTATGGCAATAGAATGATTGCATTACCCTCGAGCTGTAAAACGCCTGAACTCCTTGAATTTGATGCCGTACAGTAGATTTTGCTGATGTAGAATCGAGGCTTGTAACACATAATCACTGCTGCAGAATTTAATCTAGCCGGCAACGGAGTCCTCTTCTCCTTAGGCAGGAATCAGGCCGGTAATGCTGAGGATTGAAAGTCTAAATTTAGACTTTAGGGTTGTTGTGATGGGGAATAAAAAGGTAATTAAAGTGTTTGCTGAGGGGAGCCAGGGAGGAAACCTGGATCAGGTTTCTGTAGCGTTACCTGTGCCCCTGTTCTGAAGAGGAGTCAAGCAGTTAGGCTCCAGACACTGAATTCCTATAAAGCTGCCGAGTGGTTGAAGTCTAATGTAACACACCTGCAAGCCATTTCCATTTAAGTAAATGGGATTTGCACACATTTGTCTGAGAACAGGATTTAGTCTCTACTATTCTAATTATTAGCTGTTAGTTTTGACTAATTAAAAGAACTTCTAATGGGGAGCCTTGAAGATTGTGAAAGCTCTGAAGATGTGACATGAACCAGAACTACACATCTGAGTAATTTTATTTAGGGAGGAGTTTGTCTTCACTTCCAAAATGCTGCCTTTTTCTTTTCTTTTTTTAATCTTTGTAAAAGAACTTCTGAGTAGCTAATGCATATAAACAGTCTCCAATAAAACACGATAAAGCCAAACTCTGCCTGAGGTCAACTTTGTTGGGTTTTCCTCATGGTAAAACTGAAGTGCTTTGTGTTCAGTGTGGTTTAACTTCGGGATAGTTCACATGCTTTATGTACCCCAAGATTAAAAACACCCAAACAGCAACAACAAAAAAGGAAAAAAACCCCAGAGCCATAGCTTTTAGCAATGAACGCAAGTCCAAAGATACTTAACGTAAGACATTATTTTCTCTTGGTAACATGACCAGATATTAGATATTTAACAAATACACACTAAGGCACAGGAAGAACCAGATATTTTTTCCTCTGCTTAGTTGTCACTGTCCTTTTAGGCTGAAGATGGGAATACAACTTGCAATTTTCACAGCCTCATGCTTGCCCTTGTGGCAGTCTGTAAAAGCTATTCCACTGAGTTCAGTAATATTTCTGCTGTAATATTTCTCTCCAGCACACCAAGCTGGTTCATTGGCTAGAGGTAATGGAGCAATATCTTTTCAGTGCATGTAAGAATCTCCAAAGAAGATCAGGGAAAGTAGGCTCCTTCATTATTACCCTCTCTGCAATCAAGGAAAGTCAAATAAGTGGCTGTATGTAAGGAGCTTGTTTTGCAGTAAGCTAAAATAAACACTTGACATGCTAATGAAAGCAATTTTATACTGAACCTCTAAAGTATTAATGGTGTCTGTTATTATGCTATTAGATATATTGTTCTCTGCCATCAGACCGTTGACAGAGAAAAGCAAGTGTGAACTGCATAGCAGATTCTCCTGTCAGTGGCTGTATTTGGTAGTTTTTCATTGTAGTGCAGGTTACTGTCTGGGGAAATGGATAGACTGGATACATGGAGAAACATTCTTTACTCCCAGGTTCCCTGCAGTATTTCAGGTTTGACATGTGTAAACATGCAGTGTAATTTTCTTCTCTTCACCCCCTTTCCCTGGTCCTGGGAGAGTAAAATCAGCCAGTGATAATTTTGCCTTTCCCCTCGGTCAGGTGCACTCAGTGATTGAGTGATTGTAAAGTCTCAGGTGAGAAAAACACGTTTGGCACTAAACAAAACTTAGCACGTCTTACTTCAGTAGCTTCATAACACAATCCTGAAGTAATTACATAGACAAAACGGCACTGCTTTCAACAGCATTGCAGCCACGAGTTAGCACAAATGCCACAGGGCACCTGTTCTCAATCCTACTGATTGTCACCAAGCAAAAGCGAACAATTGTTACAGAAGTCTAATAAAACACAAATTTAAAATGTTCCTTGTTTCTCGTAGCTGCATCCCCAAATGTCCTCCTGTATGTACTGAACAGCGAGTATGTGCAATGGATTTTTCTCATACTGGGAGAAGCAAAACAGTTTGCTCTTTCCTTTCTCACAGGATTTCTCAGATATAAATGGAGCCTGCCCAAGATCTGCCCCATCCATTCCCACCATGGTCTGTAGGTGATCAACATTGTACCAAAGACAACTAATACATCTAATAACAGCAGCACAAATCATAGAATCATAGAATAATTAGGGT
>NW_009936764.1:0-39188 GCF_000696875.1 Nestor notabilis
GGTGCTGCGGCCCGTTAGCCCGGGGGACGCTGTTCGGAGGAGGAGGAATAAAGGTTTCTTCTTGCGTTTTGCTGGCAGCGGCCTGCGGGTCTGGCCTGGTCCCATCCAGCCCAGCGCTCCCCGGGTGGCGTGGGGTTTATTTTGATAGGAAACGGTCTGTCATTTCCCGTGTGTTGGACAGGCAGTGGGAGGAATGCTTACAGGTGATGTGTGGAGGTCGTTTCGTGACACATTTTTACCCTTCTTTTGTGCCACCTACCTCTGTCAACAGCGTGAACATTCTTCAGGACCGGTGCGATTGTTTTGAAATGTATTTTAAACAGTTTAGAAAATCTCTTACGTGTGGGCTTGTCACCTGATACATTAAGGATTGTAAGAATTGATTTTTCAGCCTACGAAAAAGATTAGTGCATATGCCAGGCTCCAGTTTTTGCGAAGCAGATGGTAGTCTTGTTCCTTAAACAACATCTTAAAGACGCTTTTAGTTTTCTTGGTGACTGAAGAGGCTGTATAGGCCTCTGTGCAATTGTGTATTCTACCCACTCCTCTCTACCTCTCCAAACTGTGCAACTGTGCTTATGACTTTAAAATAGACCTGTCCTGAAGATTAACTAGCAAAACAATGCAAATAAATGCCTTGATATATAGGTATATAATATATAGCTTTTTTTTATTTTTTAAGTGATGTACAAAGGCTGTTTCTACATGTTCCTTCGGCTAACTGGAGAAGTACCCTCACTTGCAGTGTCTGGTGTTTTTCAGAAGTGACAGAAGTTTTCAGTAACAATCCAGACTGCTGGATGTTGATGTACTTTGGAAGAAAATGTTGTTAACTTGTGGAAAGTTTAGATGGGGAGTCTGAAACTATAAAATAGAATAAAAAGCATCTACAGGCTGTTAGAAAACAATTGTGTTCTCAAGATTGAAGATCAGTATTTGTTAAATTAACTTTGAGTGATTACTATGTAGTGAACAAACATGTCTCAGTTTAAATTGGTGGTTTTCACTAGTTGAGCAGTCTGGTAGAATTTTATACTGTTGCTTTGGTGTATAAGGCTGAGTGTGTGTACAAAAGACAGGGAAGGAAGTTAATATATACTGTGTTCTGTAACACCAGCCTGAGTCTTTTAATATACAATAAATATCACTTGTCTATCTAGTCTTGAAGGGGTTTTGTTTGATTTTTCTGGAAATTCTGAGCGTTATCTGTCTGTATCTTATTCACAGAGTAGTATTTACATGGGTTTAAGTGGGTGTCCCTTAGTCCTTAAAATCCCTTTGTGCAGATAAGCTTTAAAAGAGAAGGATGTTTTTAATGTCGGTGGTGAGACTGGCTGTTAAAAGAGCATTTCTGGAGTGCTTGTTAAAAGCGTGAGAATTCCTTACCATAGCAGTATTGTCACAGGACCTGCCCACTGAACAATGCAGTGCATCTGTGCTCAGTCATTTTTGAAGGTCAGGGGCCTTAATACTCAGTGATTTCCACTTTTAAAGAAAATAGCATCATGTCCTTATGTAAGTAGTGACGTTGGAGCATATAATCAGTGCTTACATTTGTATACATATAAAACTGATGCTTTTTATAGGACTGTCAAAATCTCCTGGTTTCTTAGGTTTCCTGCTGCTGTTACCTGTCATGCAGCTTTTTCAGGTATTTTTTCTGTGTGTATTTTTTAATTTTTAAATAGACTTTCACATCTTTTTGTTTTGACTAATTTGGATTACTTTCAAAGTTTTTTGATGGGCTTTTTTGGAAGAGAAATGTTTGTTTTTATATGGGCTGTATGGCTTGCATTTTGCCATGAGATATTATGAACACAGTATTACCATTTTAGGAAAGATGTTCTCAGGAATAGTGAAAAAATACTTAAATACTGGAGTGCTGTAAGATCTGTTTATTTGTGAAAGGCTCAGCTGAAAGTGGTGATTCAAGTAACTGGTAAGAAGAGGTAGAAACACTGCTGAAAATATGAATGCTTTAGGAAACTGATGATTGGGCTGGTTTTGGTGGGTTTTTGGTAGTATCTTGCTGATTGAGGTTGTGGGCCTCTCTCCATCCCACGTGAAAGCAAGCTGAACTTATATAATGGACTCTTGCTTCAAAGGATATTTATTCTCTCATTCTGAGCACAAGCTCAGTTTAGTATGTCAATGTAGATCCCACTGTTTTCTACTAGTATTGTTGCAAGATGACTAGTGCAACAGTGAAGCATATATATTTTTAGTGGGGAAGTGCAAAAAGTAATGAAATGCTCATGTAATACTCACAGAATGATCTTACAGTATATGATAAATGGATGGAAAAATCCTGGTTAAGTAATCTTGGAAGTAGTTGCTAGAGGGAATTATTCCTGAAAGTCTTAGAGGAGTTTAGTCTACTAGACTCAGGACTTTTTTCATGAATGAATTGGAAATAATAACAAAATTGCTATTAATATAACTTGCAGGCAAACACGATGGGTAGGTGCTAAGCAGGGAGGACAGCACAACTGTACAAAACCATCAAGAATTCATTTGAAGTTTTCTAGTAAAACAAAGTGCACCTTCATGCAGCCATATTCAAAGTAATGCATTGAAGATAAGGCATGTAAGCATGGAATTGTATCCCCAAATTTATTGACTGATAGGATATAAATATGAACAAGCAGTTCAGCAAAAGTTCCCAGTATAATGGTTTGATTAAAAAATATCTAATGTATTCCTTGATTTATCTTTTATGGTTTGTTTTTTTGGTTTTTTTTTTTTTTTTTTTTTTTGCTAAAGGTGGTTTACTGATGGAAGCAAGGAGAACATGTTGGCTAAGCATGTGGTAATACTAATGATGAAGTTTTGTCTGTAAAAGTCATTATTAAACAAGGAGGAGTGTGGAAAAGAGTTAAGAAATATTCTACTGATGCCTTAATTAACGCTTAAAAACCCCCTGTTCATATTAGCAGAAATAGTGAGAAGCACCTCATTTTTTCCCCCCATGTGAATACTTTCGTACTGAGATGCAGTGCTTCATTCAGTTTATACTTAACAAGACCCAGTGGCTGGAGAGTGAAGCTGAATGTCATCAAATTGAAAGGTACAAATGGTAAGTGGTGAAGGTGAGCAGTCACTGTAAGGGAGAAAGGAGGGCTGGGCTGGATTTAACCAGCTCTTGATGTTTTCAGTTTGAGTTTGGGTATCTTTCTACAGATCGAATGGGAGCTTTTGACTTCCACACATGGTAGCTGTTGTGTTTCAAATCTGTGAACACAGGGGAGTGTAGACTGTTGAGGTGACTGATTCTGTAGGTGATGTGCCACCTCTTTCATATACTTGAATCCTTCAGCAGAATTGTGAAGTGCACGGAAGACTAAAGAGAGGGAGTCCTGTGGGTGTAGATCTCAGGGTGTACATAGCATTGGCTGCCCTGCAGTGGGATATGGTAGCTCCGTTACAAGAGAGGTAGAGCACCCGGGATGGCTCAGTAAGGCGGTGCTGCGTAGTCCTTGCTAGTTTGTTTCCTTTTCCCAGTGTTCAGGTTTCTGCTGGCAGTTAAAATGGCAAGCTCTGATTCCATTTATACAATGTAGCCCTAGTATGGGAATACTACTCAGTACTGTTTGTACTTGTTATTCTTTTGAGAAATGGTTTTGGTAGGCCTTCTGACTTCAAATTCTTTGGATCTTCTAAACAAGAACAACTTCCTGACTGTCCTGTGGTAGGTGATGATAGGCTTGGAGGGTGTATTTTGAATCCAAGGTGTGTGTGGCGGGGTGTTGGAAATCTTTAAAAAAAAAAAAAAATCAATTTTTGTTGTATTGCTCCATTTTGTTTGGAAAATATTCTTGGTGTATGTGGCCTAATATGTCCTAAACTGCCAAAGTTATTTCAACTGCTCAGGGCTGCATCTCCTCCTGTATGGTAAGAACTCTTACTGGGGAGGAAGATCTTTTTTGTTACTGCTGTGCAGTGCATCCACCATTGTCCTTAGGCTGTATGGGATGTGTTTGAGAGAGATAGAAGTTACTGGTTAATCCCAGCTGAAACTTTTAATTTCTATCTTTTCTTCTCTCCCTGTGGTTCAATGTGTAAATACCTAGGAAGTTAGAAGCACAATATCTCCTTGTAATCCTTGGTGGTGGTTTGAAGCAAATAGGTAAACTTATTCCAGATAGCATTGACTCTAATTTCTTCTCTTTAAAATGCTAGTGAAAGGCATGATGTTACAGTCCAACCCTATTCCCTGAGGAATTTTGTTGATATTGTCAGGGCTGTTTTGGGGTGCAGTTTGTTCTTAATTGTTCTGTAAAGGTATGGGGCTTTGTAGTTTAGTTAAGATTGCTCCAGGGACTGAGCTTACATTTGTGAGCTCATTCACAGATCAGTTACTGTTATTACTAAAAGAGAAGGATGGAACCATGAAGTGTCAGGCAGATTGGCATGCTTATTATTGAAGCTTGAGTCTTGCTTCATGTGTCACAGTTAGTTTGAGGCAAGAGGGGACAGCAGCTCTAATCCAACCTTCTAATGCAGACATTGAGGGTTCTTTAATGAACTAATTATTTTTATAGGCAGGATACTACTTATGAAGTAAACAGGAAAATAAAATCCAACAGTAACAAATACTATTGTATAGGTGGGCAAGTTGCCTCCAAATTTAATTAGTCTAAGACCTAAACCTGTTTCTAGTCTGAATTTAATTTGTTTCTGTTCATTACATCTTGAGGCATACGTATCCAAATACAGTCTGTCTGTATTTATTTACTATGCTGATGATTATCAGATCCTTACACTGCTGTTATGGTCTGCAGTCCTCCTGACCCTTTTGAGTATCTTGTTAAGACGTGTTTTTTCATTCTTTCAGTGTTTTCATGGCGTTGCTTGGAGTGCAGTAGCTCTTGTAGTGTACTCAAGAACAGAGCACTATTCTAGTAGTCATACCAGTTGCTGTAGTAAAGCAACTTCTGCGTTCTTGCTCAGCATTCTCCATATGTACAGACTGCTGTACTGATGTTGCTGGGAACTGCATCACACTGAAGCTTGTGCCTGGATGATTACCCATCTCCAGGCCTTTTCAGTGCTTTCTGGGTAGTTTCTAGGATGGGTCTTCATTTTAGGTATGACTTTGCTTTTGTTGGTATGTAAAAAAAACCTTATTCTACCTCACCCAACCTTCCCCAAGTAATATAAGCTACATAGTGTAAGAAACAGAGTATTATATATTCCTTTTTCTCCCCACAGTTATTTACCTCTAACTGTTGTTTACTCCTAGGTTGCAGACAATCATGAAATAAGGTGGGGACAAATACAAGCTCTGTAGGATGCTTAGTGTCCTCTCAATAGTGTTTTCATATTGACAATACCCTAAGATTTTAAAAATGTGAGCTACTAAGAAGAGCAAGAGAGGGTGGTTGGTTTTTTTTGCTAGCATAGTCCTTAACTGGGACAGTATGTATAATAGTCACAAAACAAATAGTAAGAGTAAAGCTTGTTCACCTCTAGTTTTTGAGACTTGCAAGATAGAGCACACAAACTTTCTGTATATTCTAATTTCTTAATCAAAATATCAGACAATACTAAATCAGACAGCTTGGACATTATCTGTATTTGACCATTACTACTTCTTCATCAACTGTAAGTTCTGGGTTTGTTTTTCTGTGAAGACATGGTACTTAGCATTACTAGTCTTTGCTTTTTTGTTAATTCTGTATCAAACCTGGAAAAGGCAGCACTGAGTTAAAATGAAAACCATTTATAACCCATGATATCTTTTATCCAGATCATGGGAGTTTCTTCAGGCGTAATGAATAATGATGTTCACATCTTTTGGACTGTATGGGTGGCCTGATCAGACTGTACTTTAAAGGAGTTTAATAATATTTGTTGTTATATTAGGAAGCATTTTATCATGGCAACAGGACAGGATTTAAATTTTCTGGCTTTTTCCTCAGCTGTTTTTGCTCTGCACTTATTGACCATTTTTCAAATTGTGTGGGTTTGTGTTTTTACTATCATTCTATCATTCTTACATTGTAATCTTGGCAACTTTTGTCCATTTCTTTTGTTGGTTGGATGCTGCTTGCCCTTCCAGGGATAGGGATGTCTTGTATCCTTTCACTTGCCTTTCAGTTTTCCATATTTTTCTACTTTGTCATGCTCACTGTCAATGCTTGTCTTGCCATTTTCACAAGATTGTTTTTACAGTTGTTCTCACTTCTCTTGTAAACTACACAGTTTTTCACCACTTTGGGCTTTTTCCTCGGTGGTATCATTGTGGCTTCTCAGGCATCTAGTAAAACACTTAAAACAGATTTCAACTATTTAGAGTTTTAACTCTACATATTTTCGTCAGGTTTGGGCAGTAATTGATTTTTAACTTTCAAAATAGGCCCTCTTAAAGCACCAGTGGTAAATGTCTGGTTTGACCTGAATTTGTGTTGACTCAGTTTGCCTTTACATGTTAAACACAGACTTTATTTCTCTCAGATTTCACAGGTTTTAAGTCTTTCAACAGCATTTGTTTCACTGTGTTCACCTGTTTGCTCAGGATAGTAATGAGGCATTTTAACTTTGCAGAATCCAGTTTATGGAACTAAAGAGGAAAATATTTGTTTGCTGTTTGCTTGAAAATTGGGAAATATTGCCATTGATACTGACACATTTAGATGGGAGCAGCCGCAGTAATTGGTATTTCAGCATACACCCTGTCCTCTGCTGGTTTTTGAAGACAGTATGACATAAAGAACTGGCTTTCATAGCATCCTTATGGTTGAAAGAAACACAGGGGTCTCTTAAACATGAGACTGTAGAACAAAGTTGAAAGATTTTCTGAAGTCAGAGGGAGTCTGGCTGAATTGAACCCTCAGGCCTGTCATGCCTAGTATGTGGTGTGACATTAGACTGCAATTTGTCTTGTGCAATTTTCAAATCTAGTAACGTCTTCCTACGCTTGTAGAATGCCCTCAGGTCTTCAGCTGCATTTCCTTGATTGTCTTTGTGAGGGGGAAGGTGCCAAAAATGGGGGTAAGTGGAAATGCTGTGGTCAGAGCTTGGGAAGCTGCTCGAGACCAGGGGAAAGTGAAGATGGCTCAAGAAGGAGGGAGATTAAGAGAAGGAGGACATCAGAGTGTGCTTTGAAAATGCTTGTATTGCTGACTTTGAAGGAATTGGGTTTGCAATTGAGTTTAAGCTGGTCTAAAGTCATGGTGGAAGCCAGACACAGTCCCTTACCCTTCCTGGGTAGCTCTTGCAGTTGTGTGGCCAACAGGTGAATTGGGGTACTTCTTGCTTTGTGAGTCTGTGACCTCATCTAACTGAAACCATTTCTGTGCTGTTGTGAGGACTGGTAAGAGGTAGTGGAAAACGGGCAGCCAGGACTATGAATGTGACCATCCCTCTTGAGGGCAGGTCAGTTTTAGCTTGACTTAACGTGAAACCTACCTTTAAACACTTCCAGCTGCACATATCTGCCAGTGGCATTTGTCTGGTCCCAGGATAAGCCAGTTCAGGAAAGCGAATCAGTAGAAAATGCATCCAACTAAAAAAACCCTAAAAATTGTAGGTATCTTGCCTCAGTTCACTCAACCTACTCATTGCAGGATCAATGTACTGCAGGAGGGTACAGGGTGACCTGGTGTGACTGACTGGAAGTTTAGGAGTTGGATAGGATGCAACCGTTGTGAACTGTCACACCATAGATTTACTAAGCCGTGTCTCATATGCTGCAGAGAAAGTGACTATCAGCATGACTAGAAGCACCTTTCATGTACTTCCTAGTTGTGGTAGGTGAACCAGCTTGTGTTTATCACAAGTGGGAATGAGAGTTTACTTAGTTGGCTCCATTTGCTGATTCAAGTGCTGGTAAATTGAGAAGTTTTCCAACGAGGACTGAGTGCAGCTTCTACTAACTTTCTTTTTTTCTGTATCTGCCAAGGGCCCGTAGCTAGGTAAGGCTGACTGCTCATTCTGTCATACGTACCTGCCAGTGCTTTGGTTCTTGATTTAATTTTTTCCACTGTTCCTCAGAGACGAGTTAGCTATAACCTCATGAAGCAACATAATTTACCTTTGGGTGTGGTTTTGGAGTACTTGCTGAATAAAGCAGAACCTTCAGTATACTTTTTTAATATGTGATGTTACCAGGTTTGAAAATTGAATGAATAGTCTTGATCTTTGAAAAAAGAATTTTTTCTGGGAATTTTAAAAAGAAGACGTTGGCTTTTTTCCTCCAAATAGCTGAGGATTAGGATTGAGCTAGATACACACTTAGGTGCATTTTTGAAACTGAGCACTTAAAGTTTAATGCCTATTTGGTTTTAAGTTAATCTCATGATGACTGACTACTAATGCTAGGTGTCTCGGGTATTTTTTATGTTGAGAGGTCTCTAAGCACATATACTCTGAAACGTAGTTTGTTGAAATCACTTGGAAAAAAATACAGTTTTATTTCAGTTGAAATACTGCTATTTTGGCAAGAACACAATGCAACACCCCTTGAAAAGTAAGACAAAAAAAGATATATGTATATGTTAATGTAAGTTGCTGACTAAGCCAAAACTTTAAACCATAAGTATGGTTTAAACCATAAGTATGGTAAACTTTAAACCATAGTATTTTAAGTTATTAATTTTTTAACCTTTACAAATGCTAGCAAGCACAGCTGTTTTAAATAACACTTGCTGGTGGCACTATATGTGCAAATACAAGGCCTCTGGAAAGGCTACTTGTGAAGCTATTCCTTCCTGAAGTGTAACGCTATTCAGTTTAGGAGCATCTGTAAGTAAATGACTAGAAAGTAGTTCATTGGTTATGTTTGCTTTGAGGAAGCAAAACTTGCTCATTACCAGCTGTGCCTTAAATCATGCGATCTCTAGCCTCTGCATAGAGTGGTTGGATTAAGGGCTTGAGTTGAGCATCTCTGACTTGTTATGTAAAAAATGAGATCTACCCTGGAGAGTGTGCAGGATTATTCTCTTTGAGCGATGCCTGATTGTTGCTTGTGGGTGTAACTCTGTGTTGGCAAAAGGACTTCATCATGTTTGTGATGAAGATTTTCTCAATCTGTCTTGCCACTTTTTAAAGAAAGCATTGTCAACTAAAAGTGTGACTTGCTTACAAATAAAAAAATCAAGAGTATTAGGTACAGATTTTTTTCCATTGTGTATGTATTCCACAATTAGCTTCTCCAGGGATATTCATAAATGCATACTCTGGCTCATCAAGAAACTCTAATGGACCAAAAAATACAGGAGGGAAACTAAACAGGTTGCTGTCAAATGTGGAAAGTAATGGAAGGTGGTGACAGAATTGACAGTGAATGGAAGAGGTTTTTGTCATGTCATACTCATTTTGTGTACTTTAATGGTATAATAGGGGCAGGGAGAATCCCATCATAAATTGTAAAGGTCAAAGTAAGGCAGGTCTGATAGTATATATTTGCAGGCCAAACACTGAACTGTTTTGGTTTGTGGGGGATTTTTTTTGTTTTTGTTTTTTTTGGTTTTTTTTTGTTTGGTTTGTTTTTTTTTTTGGGTGGGGGGGATGTGTTGGTTTGGTTGGTTGTTTTTTTTGTATGTATAATATGACCAGTTAAGATTTAAAAAAAATTTCATATTGTACATTTATTTCATGGAGAATGTAATCTGGTTTAGATGGAAATTTTCTTGTATGTATAAGCTAAACTGAAGGTGAATATGCATCATGATATTGTGTTCAGCTCTGGGACTCCCAACATAAGAAAGATGTGGACCTGTAGGAGTGAGTCCAGAGCTGGCTACTGAGAAGCTCTGTGGGCTGGAGCACCTCTCTAGGCTGAGAGAGTTGGGGTTGTTCAACCTGGAGGAGGCTCCGGTGAGAACTCAGAGCAGTCTCCCGGTTCCTAAAGGGGCCTGACAATAAATCTTGAGAGTTACTTTTTGGAAGGGCATGTAGTGACAGGACAAGGGGGGATGGCTTTAAGCTGAAAGAGGGTAGATTTAGATCAGATATTAGGAAGAAGTTCTTCACTGTGAGAGTGGCGAGGCACTGGCACAGGTTGCCCAGAGAAGCTGTGGCTGCCCCATCCCTGGCAGTGTTCAAGGCTGGGTTGGATGAGGCTTTGAGCAACCTGGTCTGGCATGAGGTGTCCCTGTCCATGGCAGGAGGGTTGGAACTGGATGATCCTTAAGGTCTCTTCCAACCTAAACCATTCTGTGATCCCATTTCAGAAAATCTAACAGCTCACAGCTACTGAAGGCTTTGACTCCTTAAACTGGGAAATCTATGCAGCCCTGCAGAATTCCTTTTCCTGGCTAGGATTTCATGTGAATATGAGAAAGATCAGAAACTCCCACTTGATGACAGGCAAGTTAGTCAAATTAGCAGCTGCTGGTTTCACCCTGATTTTAATGCTGTTTCTAGAAAAGAAAAAGCTACTCTTCTTACACCTGTAAAGAATTAAATGTGATTCTCTCTAAAATTAAGACATGATCACTTTAGCCTCTGTTTCTGTGACTCTCTTTGCCACAGAATTAGGTGGAAGGATGGGGCAAGAAGTTGTTATAAACTTCAGAAGAGGAACTTCTGTGTAAAATATTAAAGTAAATACCAGTGCTGTTTCTTATAGGAATGTGATGAATTGATTTGCTTGCACTTACAAGCATCTTTCTATTAAAGCTCGTGTGTGAGTGGCTAGTATTTCTGTGTATATAAACTAATGTGGGTGTTTCTAATATCCAAATTACTATAAATACATTTGTAGATCTTCTTGCACTGTCTTAAAAGTAAAAGCAAAACTGAGAAAACTTACTGAAAAGAGCTATATTCTAACTAATGAAGAACAGAGAAATTGAACACACAAATACAGGGGAAGGAATTCTTTAATATTAGCCTCCAATAGTCCCTGTTGAATATAACATACATGAGGATTATTTTGTTGTTTAAGTTTCCTGAAATAGTTGCAGTCCTTTCTAATTTTATAATTATTCTTTTGACTGCAGATAGCTATGGAAATGGTAGTGATAAAAAAACTCCCACAAACTATGATTTCTTCTGTTTCATTAAGAAACAAAGGCAATAGTATACAATATTTTTTGAAGGTTATGCTTTCATTTCTAATTCTTATTTTAGGACTTGCTAGTATTTTCTCTTCACGTCTCAATTTTCTTGGTCACCATTCAGAATTGGAGTGTCTAATCATGATACTGCTTCCTTTTAGCAATATTGCATAATGTTAAAGGAAAAGCAGTCCTAGCCATCTGTTAATGCCTACCAGAGCCATGTGTGGCAGCTGTAAATAGCAGTATTTTCCTCCCTTCCTTATGTCCAAGCAGCCATATTGACCTGTTCATATCCTCCTGCTATATAGAATTGCAAATTGTGAAATTGTTCTCTTGGAATAATTCAGACTTGGACATCTTATTCTTTCATATGTAGCTGCTTTTTTTTATTATTTTTTTTCCCCCATGAGTACTGTTCTCAGAATTCTCCTTAAGCTTATTTAATTTTGGCTTTTTATTGGAAAAGATTAAGAGATTTGAGTATTGAGGGCAAATGAGCATAACTTTACTTGCACATGTAGTTATGAAGAGAATTGTTTGGGAATGCCAGTATTGTTAAGTGCTGGTTCTTTGGAGCTGTGCTTATTGCACACACAAGCACATACCCTTCTTTCTTTTTTCTTTGGAGTTATTTTTCATGTTTTGCTTTATCTTCTGCTTCCCCAACTTACCAGTCCTATTTTCCAGAGTAGGTTCCCTTTTCTCCTTTCCTGTGTTGTTTCTATTTTTCCAAAGTGCCTTTTTTTCTTTTTAGCCTTATTCTCACTCTTCTGAGACTTTTCCTACCCTGCATTACTTACGCATCTGTGCAAGCAGCCTGCACATTTTGTGGCTAATGAGTAATGACAGACTAGTCACAGATGCACATGAGTGATAGGGCACTGTCAGAGGATAGTCAGTGAAGAGAGAAGTTTGTCTAGAAAGAGTGACCCTCAGTAGTAATTGGGAAACCAAATTTGATTTTTATAGATAAGTAAAATCTGTCTTTTTTGCAGCCTTTTAAGTCAACTAGCTCTACCAGTTTCTAGAAGCAGCATCACTTTCTTCATTCTGTCAGCTTCACTTCCTTGAAAATTTAAAAGCTGGAGTGTGTTGTTCCATGATTACTTAGTCAAATTAACAATTGACAGCTGCCAGAATGTTCCTGCTATCTTCTCTTTACTTGCATTTCCTTTATCTGTGGCTCTGGAGCCTGTCTTTTCACAGGAGAAACAGATTTAACTTTCTGTCTTAGTCTTGTTTAATTTTTTCCCCTGTAATGAATTGAGTGAGCTCGCTGCGACCATGGCTTTGAGTACCAAAGCTAGCTTGAGTAAGGCAGCAGGGGCACAGAGCCAAGAGCGGTGGGGAAGGGTGGGCAGAGAAATGACCTTTCTCTTTTAGCAATTGTAAACTGCTAATTTGGCTCAAGTCATGCTTGGAAATGGCTCCTTGAAACAGGGTGAAATAGGTAGAGATTTAGTGTTTGCAACCTGCTTATTGTAAATCAGTGAAGGTCTCTCCTCTCCTACCTTCCATTTAGTTTTCCTTATTTCCAGCTGGGCAGGAGCAATTGTCAGTACAGATTAAAATAGCAAAAAATGAATGTATTTGGATTTCAGTTAGTTTTTAATCTCTGAATTAGCTGTTAGTGGTTCTTAACAGTGGATCATCATTGTAAAGTTAAATTCTGCAGGAATAAATATTTTCATCATGGAAGTAAAAATGTTTTAACGCTTTGGAATATTGTTGAAGGCATTTGTGAACGTGGTATGTCTTCTTGGCTCAAGACATCATGTTGTTACTTTGTTATCAATCTGTCATATGTTTAAAAAAAAGTATTAGTTTCAAGAATTTTAACTATTTTCCTAAAATTTGCATGAGGGTGTATGAATTTAGGAAAGATTCATTCTTTCCTGTTGTAGGTGAGAACTTAAAAGCCAAATGGTGACAGTGAAACTGACAATACTCTTAAGTTCTTCGAAAGGCACGGTGTAAATGTGATATAAATGATATTTTTCCACTTTTTAAATGCTTGTTTCTTTAATAATGGTGGGCAAGTAATCTACATGAGTGTAAGATTTTTAAGCAGAGCCTTCTCTTCTGTCCAGCAGGTTGGAGGAAGCAATCTGTATTTTACGTGTTCTAATCTTGTGTTAAACCCCCAAAAGAGATGCTTTCTGAATGTTGTACTTAGAGTGTCTTTCTAGCTTAGCTGCTGATGCAGAATGACTAACACTAGGCAAGCTCACCCCTAAGGTCGGGCCTGCTAAGGCTGAACAGGATGTGTGATGGTGCCTGGGCACTGGCAGCTTTGTTCAGGCAGCTGCTGCTGACTTAAAGCTGTGCCTGCACGTATTATGGCAGCGTTTGGTGGTTGTGGCTGTGCTGAAGCTGTTATATTTGGTAGCAATGCGTATAGAGAGATATCCACGGTTTTTTAAATAGCAGTCCTTTAAATTGCCCTGCTAAACATTGAAAAATATAGAACTTGCCAAAGAAGGGTGTGGGGAGGCTAAGTGGTTGCTAGTTCTTCAGCTTTAGCAGAGTTTTATTCTAAGCCATATCTATTGCTTTTATTTTAAGCCGTATCTTTTAACAGGTGAGTATGTGTAGGTTTATTAGGAGTTCTGGTGTCTATACAAGTTTTACTAACTTGTTAGTCTTTTTATTTCTTTCTAAATCATTCTTTCTGGAATAAGTAAGAGAAATCACTTTTCTGTCTTTATAGTACTGTGCCCTAGCCCTGCACAAGATTTTCAGAGCCTGAAAATAATTCTTTAGGAATGAAGAGGTACTTTTCTGTTGCTAGCTGCTGCCTCGCCTCTTATATTTTGCCTTGCCAGCTAAGCGTAGTGTGCAACAACACTGTTTGCAGTGACTGGATTCACCCAGTGATAGGTGATTTGGATCAAGTATTACTGTGATTCACAAAATCCAGGTTCTCCTTTATCTTAATTCCTGGCAGCTTGTTGGCTTAGGAACTCTGCAGAGCACAGTCATAAACTAGGCATTTACAATGCTGGGTAAGAATTATATCCTGTAGAATGGCACTGATAGTAGCCGGCATGCTACTATCAAATTGCATAGATAATACTAAGTAATAAATTTTGACTCTAGAGCTTGGAAATCTGCATCCAGACTGCAGAAAACCGAGTGTGTTGGGTGAAGATTCAGATTTTATATGCTTTCCTGGAATCTGTCTTAAACGATTTACTTCCAAAATGAGCCATATTTGCATCAACTTTTCAGGCAAATCTAAAGTCATCCTTTTTCCACAGTTCATACTGTGAAGGCTCTTATGTGACGTTGGAGGCTGTGATGTTTGCATACCTTTCAGGATTTTAGGGATTGTTTTAACCGTTCTTACATGTAAAATACAAACTGCTGATGTATGTTCTGGGGGAAAAGAGGGAGAGAACTGTTTCTTGCTTACTCATTTTGTGTCAGGCAGTCATATTTGCCATCACCTCACATCTACCTTTGGAATCACTTAATCTATTTTGCATTAATATAATCGGAAAGTTTCAGCATAAAAAGAGTAGTTCAGAAATGCTGTCAGTATAAAAGGAGATCAAAAATGACATAATTTTGAAAGTTAAGGGTACCGTCATTACCTCCAGTCCTTAGTAAAAGTTGTTAAGCTGGAGAAGGGGATAAGGAATATCATCTCTTACTTTTTTGAATTTACATGGTTAATAGTTAATACTTAAAATTTTGCTGTATTCCCATAATCCTTTTTGTGAAAGCATTACTATCAGAAGGCTGTGGTTTCTTGATCACTTTAGGCTGGAATGAATTTATACTACTTGTAAATGGACAGCTCTCTTGACTGGCTGCTGCAGGCTCAAGGGAACAGAAGCCTGGCTTGTGTGCTTGAAGTGCTCAGGAAAACGCAGCTTAAGAGAAATAAGTGTTCCCTGGTAAATTAACATCTGCCTGAAAAATAACCCAGGTTTGTCAGTTTGCTTTTAATAACTGTTAGGTAATGAGAAGAGGGACTTTTGGCTACGGAAAGCAAAGAAATACATTGAACTACTCTCAGGTGCTGCAGGACAATGAATTTCCATTTTTCATTTTTCCTTTTTCTTTTTTTTTTTTTTTTTTTTTTTTGGCCTCTGCTGACTTGACTTATTCTTTAGCTTTTTGCAATCTGACCAGTACGATTTGATAGGTAAAATCCTCCTGCGGTTGTGTGGTGTAATAATAGGGGAACAGAAATGGTATAAATCCTACTTTTTTTTTTTTCCTAATATCATGGAGAAGAGGAAATTATGTCGGACAAAATAATGAATTTAGTTTTTTATTTTACATTTTTTTTAATTGTAATGTCCTCTTTACCTTTTCCAACATCTTTTCTTCAGATAATACTGCCTTATCTAGTAGCTGGGGAGAAATAAAGGTTTGGTGAAGCTGTTGCCTTCTTCAAATACAAAGTTGAAGCTGTGTTTCTGGATAGTAAGAACATTGGTTGTAACATGCAGTTTGGGTGACAGCAGATGCCGTATTACACTCTTAGGTTCTCCTGAAAAGATGGCAACAGAGCAACCTTCCTGCTGGTCTGACAATGCTTAACTGGTTAATCAAGTTAGTTTTGCAGGTTTAGAAAGAAAAAATGTATGGCACAAAATAACATTGTGCTCAAGAAAAGATGCACTCTCCTGATCATTCAGGTACTGTGTGAAATTGAAAAAAATATTATTATGAAGAAAAATATATCCATCAGGATAGATCTATTTTGAAAATGAAGACTTTTGCCGCATGAGTTCTTAGTGGTGTTATGTAGTTGGTTTAAAAGCTCTAAACACTTGAATTTCTTGACTTTTTTTAAATGTATGAAATCGTAAGTATTTAACTATATAAATGACTACATAAATGTAGTACAATTTAGTGCTACGAAATGTACATAATACATTAGAATTTCTCTTAATTTGATTGTTTTTATTTCCCTATCTGAAATAGGTAGATGGTATGTAACAAGTACAAACATGCTCTACTGAAGTTACTATATTTTGAAATTATTACTGAGAGTTTTGGGATTTGCAACTAAACTACCTTCTTGATAGTTTACTCCAGAAGTTCTTCCCTGTGAGGGTGATGACACACTGGCAGAGGTTGCCCAGAGAAGTTGTGGCTACCCCATCCCTCGCGGTGCTCAAGGCCAGGTTGGACGGGGCTTTGAGCAACCTGGTCTAGTGGAAGGTGTGCCTGCCCATGGCAGGGTGGTTGGAAGTGGGTGATCTCTAAGGTCCCTTCCAATCCAAACTGTTCTGTGATTTTGTGAAGTCTCCCTAGCCCTGATACATCTGTTAATCATTCAAGCTAGCAGGGCAACTTAATGCCTCTTGGGGAGAGGTGGTGGGGATTTGTGACTGCAAATCCTTGTTCAGCTTAGGTGTGTTATATCGTGGCTGTCTTGAGTCAGGATATCTATTTCAAAAAAATAAACCTCTGTCTAGTATAGTAATGAAAATGTTGATCACTCATTTTAATAACTAAGCGGAAGTTAGCATTTTAATTAAACACCTTATGAAAGGTGTTTTAACAGTGTTTCCAGGTATAGATTGAAGAAACAAAATTTGTACTCATGAAACTCATTTCTGCTCATATGTTGGGGAACACTGAGTAAAGGTAAATAGTTCCTTTGAATAAAATAATTTGAAATGTATTTTTAGAACTTTCAGAGAGTTTGCTTTTGTTGCTTCACTGTCGCAGTTCTCACACTTTTACATGGCTGTGCTTAACTGCATGGTTGATACAGAGGCAGTTGGCTACAGTACTTGTAACAAATGGAAAATTGCATAGCAGCTATGTAAAATTCATTGTTCAATTCCAGCTCGCTGAGCTGACTTTCACATGCATGTAGTTTGTAAAGAAAAATGGCATCTTGCTGCCCTAGTGATCTGTCAGTACAGTGGTTTAATATAAATTCCACCAAGGGAAACATTAAGGGTTGAAGTGTTGCCTTTCTTCAAAAGAATAAAGTTTGTAGAGAGCTGTAGCTGGCGAAGAGTATGTCACGGTTGCGTCATTTATTTCTGAGACCCATAGGTTAAACGTAAAAAGATCACCTCTAGAGCTGGGACTGGAGTTGAAGAATCGGTAAAGAATCAGTAGGCTCTAGTCACTGGTATTAATCATTCCCAATTATTTGTTTTCTAGAAGAGACATGACTATGCTATTTGAAGTATAACATTTATCTGTGTTAGAGTAAGACTTTGTGAGTTTATGGCTAGTAGCTTTTTTTAGCTATGCTACATTGCATTTATAAACCCCAAAACCTAAAACTAAACAAACAAACAAAAAAAATTGCTCTTACTTTTTGTTAACGTTCTATAAACATACCCCAGTATAGGCTTTAATGGAACTCTGCTATTACAAGTTGTGTTTTCTGGGAGGTGTTGGAAATCTATACTAGGGAATGCAGTGGCCTGCTTTGCAAGTTGCAGAAATGTGGCCAGTCAACACCCACAGATCTGGGTAGATTTATAGTTCACTGAGCTGGTTACTGGGTTTAGTTTGCATACAGCATTATTATTTTTCTTTTTTTACTAAGGAACTTCAGTAATTCTGATTTTTGGTGTTCCAATTGCAAGTTTTGTCTTTTTTAGGAAATAAAGCCTCAAAGCCATTACAACCATGGGTATAGCGAATCTCTTGGACGGAAAAGCCACATTGACGACTACAGCACTTGGGACATTGTCAAAGCCACACAGTAAGTTTATTTTTGAATGTTAGATTTATCTGTCTCTGTATTAGTTAAAAACCAGTAAAATGAATTTTATTGGCACACAATGGGAGGTGAACTGTCTTTGTAGATAAAGCAGTGGAAGATTTCAGAAAATTTCAGAAGTGAACTCTACAAAATTACTGATAAGACAAATTTATGAGCACTGTATGAAAACATGCATTAGGAATTATGGTAAATTGTAAATATAGATGGTTGCTGGACAGACTGTTGGAAGTGAACATATGGTTTTCTTCCTGTTGGTAGTGATGTTTATTTTCTGTAGATGATGATTAAGAGGTAAGTGGGCAACATTGATACACAGACATGAGGGTTTCCTTGATTTGTCAACATTATTTGTAGGTTAGAAGGAATCCGTGTCTGTAATTTCCTTCATTGTCTCTGATCCTGCAGTTTCACTGCTCGTATGGAACTGAGTTCATTGCCGAGAAAGGATTGTAGGAGTCAATGGTGGGCAAATTTAATAATTGCATTATTAGTGCAGATGAATTATACAAATTTGCCTTCTACACAGTCCTGTAGTACATAATAACTCACAAAACTTTCTGAAGAATTGTCACAAAGCTACTTTTTAGGTTGCTGCTGTTTACCATTCAGAGACCACCACGACTGTCACTTTTCTTCAGTGAGCTGAAGCAATAGTTTTGTAGGGTTTTTATTTTCTTGTACCATTAGTATGTATGCTTATATTATTATTTATCTTGCTGAGCTATTTGTTTTTTTTTTTCTCTTAGAAGTTTTTTCCTTTTTCCTAAAAGTCATCTTCTTCAATTGAAAGCAGTTTTGCAGCTCTGCATGTGACATAGGTCCCATTTAGGTTTAGGAAGTATGTACTTTCCTTCACTTTTTGAGTTGTGAGGAGTTTAAATTCATGAAATAGATGTTGACTGGCTCTGCAGTTGTTGCTCTAAATTCTTTATTAGCAATACTACGATCTACAATCATCATGTTAGAAAAGGTTTAGAGATGAAAATATTTTCATAGCATCAAACTATCTGCTTCTTAAAAGCAGGGAAATATGACAGCAGAAGTGGTTTTGCACATTACTTGCTTCAGTCCTTGTAAGCTCATTGCATGTTTGGAATCGTAAAACACATTTGTCCCTGCTAGCCCTCAAATTTAGACTGATTATGCTTTCAGCTGAGTTGTAATTCTTTTCTAGTCTCCTCAAACAAGAATCAACAGAGCTGTGAGTAATCCATTATGTTCCTTTCCAGTCATGGAAAGATGTGATTTGCAGAGAGGATGACATGTCACTGAAGAGGGCTATAGTTCCGTATCGTAGCCCTGATGGTTAATATCACAGGGAAGGGGGACAGCATGTGTATATGATCAAGTTGTGGTATCCAGACAGCAGTTTCCTGTCTAGAGGGAGAACTCACCTTTAAGTATTTACTGGGATTAGAAGGCTATGTTATGTAAAGCATCTGTCTTAAAGAGAAAAATCTCTGAAATTTGAGGCAGAAAATAAACTCCTCAAGTATCATAATGCTTGAAATAAAAAATAAAATAATGCTGCTAATATATTAATTCTGTTATAAAAAAGATACACAGTTCCTAATAAAATGTAGTTACTTTTGTAGAAATATAATCTCTTTTATATACATGAAGAATAGGTGATCTTATCCTCTGCCACTTGTCCTCAAAAATCAATATTCATTTAGATTAAAATATCTGGTGACTTACTTCAGTGCTAATGTAAGTAAGGTGCCACAAAAAGTTCTGCAAAAAAGGGGGAATGTAGGTCCTTAAACATTAAAGATTATGATGAAGAATGGGATAAAAAGATTTAAAACTCATCTGTACTCCATATGTGCTGTTTGACTGTAGAATTGTGTTTTGAGATGTTGAGTTTATGGACATATGATTACAGAGAAATAAAACAATGTTAGTAAAATAATGCATTTGCTCTTGTGTTTTTCAGCAAGGGAAAATAAAAGCTTGCAAACTGCGTGCATTTTTCCAAATGTAAACGTATTTTTTCTTTCATATCTTGTTGAACTGTTTGTGTGCTTTATCTTCTTAGCCTGTAGATAGGATACTTATTAAATTAACATACTCATACACTATGAGCTACAAATCTAATAACCTCTTACCATCAAATTAAGACTTTGTATGGAAAAGAGATTGAGCTGATGTTCTCATTGCAAAGAGTTTATCACTATTTGTATTTTTTTCCCCATCATGTTCCTGATAAGTTCTCCCACAGGCGTGGGGCCCTAGGCATGATTTATACCAAAAATAGGCTCTTGCTGTGTTTATTTTGCAGAAACTTGTGCTGGCTTTTAGTATCTACTGTTATAAAGGATACTTTTCACTGGCTTTGTTACAAACATGTCCAGAGGCACGTAGGTAGTGTTAAAAGTAGTAGTGTCTTAGCCCTTTGTCTTGCTGATGTTTGAGTACATGTGCAATCTCTCAGCATCGTGTAAGTTGGTTCTAGCAATATTATTTAGTTCACACGACATTACTATTGTGCTTCTGAAAGCAGAATTGGACTGCTCATGTATTTGAAAACCTGTTTTCAAAGGAGTGGTAAAAAAATCATCTGTTCTTGCCTTTGTGATTGCAACGAAGGAACATTGCACACTAATACTTAATAAGTACTTCACTTCTAATTGCACAGAAGATGTTTGAATTTCTTCTGCCTCTACAAAATCAGAGGGAGGGCTGTGTACTGGTTTAATTTCTCTGAGATAGAATTCAGTGCTCTCACTGAGGCTGCAGGGTGATGGAGTCTTGTAAAAAAAGTCCTAAGTGATTTAAAAGTGAAATTTAATGGCGAGATGTTTTGTATGTTTATCTCTTCTGGCACCTTGTGTCATCCAAGGCTGGAATCATAACTTCGAATGTGATGTCTTGGCGAGAGTACTGTGTTAACATAATAACTTGAAGTTTCTGCCTTTGTTGTTTTAAATCTTTTAAGCCATGAAACTAGGGAAAAGTAGCTAATGTTCACAAGTAGAGAAGTATATGGGATTATGACTAGGAGAACAAAATCATACAATCATAGAATGGTTTGGGTTGGAAGGGACCGTAAAGCTCACCTAGTTCCAATACCTCTGCCGCAGGCAGGGACACTTTCCACTAGACCAGGTTGCTCAAAGCCCGATTAATCCTTGCATTGTGATTTTCAGTTCTGTTGAGGCACCTTCTTCTTGTAGTGAAACTGGGCAAATTCCCACTATGCTGAAAGTCTGTCAAATAACCACTATGAACATAGGTATTAAACATTAATGATATTAATGAGTGCTTTTGTGACTCCTGGAAGATTGATTCCTTGTGCTTAAGTGTTAAGATTTCATTATCACAAGATTAACTTTTCTGTTAGTTTTATTCATTGAGATCATTGAAAACGAAATTGTGTGCATTGTGAAATAGTGCAGCACAAAAGATGAAATATGCTGAGTCTTGCTCAGGAAAAAAGTTCTCGGATACATCAGAGAACACACTTTTTTCCTCATGATTTGTCGTGATTCATGGGGTAACTGGTAAGAAAATAGGATACATATGGAATAATTTAAATCTGTGAGGGTTGGCCAAAGTGACAATTACTCCTGGCTTTTTTCAGCTATTTACAGGAGAAGATGGGCAGATACTGACACAGGTACACGTTCTATATGCCTGGTCATTTGTGCCCATGGAGTTCGATTATATTGCTGAAAGTGAAATGTGTCTGAACTTCACATGAAAGGCTTAATATAGCCACAACCATTTAGACAATTTGTGGCTCTGGAACACATGCAAGAGCCGAATTTCTCTTGTCTCTCAGCATCACTGTTAACGGTTCATTAAGCAGCTCTTGAGTTGTCCCTTTGCTGTTGAAAACAAAACTATCTTGCTGTTTAACACAAAACCCATGAGAAGGTGTGAAAAGCTTTGTTAGTATTTAACCACCATCATTCATGGGAATGAGACTTCAAAAGATAAAACCGGATCATTTTTCTACTAATTGCATTTCCAGATAAAACAGCTTTGATTGGAGTTACAATGACAATAAGGTGAGAGAGTTTGCTCTTGGCTTACCTGCTGTTGGCATGGTGATGTGCTCACTGAAGAGAGATTCCTTCCTAGTACTGTGGCCAAATTTTATGTTAATCATGTGACAAAGCTGGCAGTGTCTATTTCCAAGAGTCAATGTGCTTGCAGAAGAAAGATTAAAAGAATGGATTACATATGTAAAACGTAAAAGCCTTCTAGGGTACTATTTTTGAAAGTATTAAATTCAGAATATCTTTAACCTGCAATGACAGATAAAATGTTACAGGTTAGTTACCAAAATGGCTTAGAGACTGTAATAGTGAAACAAGCTTGCACAGTGGTATTTTTGCCCTGGAAAAACTAATTCCATTTCTTTCAGAACAAAGGAAGCTCAGTAGGATGCTTTAATTATACTTCATATTGATGTTTACAGCATGACAGTCACCCTCTAGAATACAGCTAGATGCTGAAAATTTGTTAGATTAGTACATAAGTGTCTTGTGAGGATTGACTCCTTTCCTCCATTCCTTGCTCTTGAAGGGCATAAGAGCTTTTTATAACATAAGCACAATTATGCTGAGTGTCTGAAAGAGATGACTTTCTCATTCTGTAGCCTAGCAGTGCATCATGAATCTTTGGAGAAAGCAAGGTGAAGTCAGCTGCAGCAAATCAGTGGAAGAAGACTATAGGTAGTATGTAAGAGAAGATTTATAGGGCAGAGCTCAAGAAGCCATGACTGCATTGGATTCAGTGTTTTATTTTATTGTAAAGAGCCTGCTGTTGCCAGGAAGAGGAGCAAATTGTTGTAAATTCTTAACCTATTTTGCTAGGCAAATTTTGTTTGTCCAGGTCCTTAAGTCCTTTTGTGACAATTTAGTAAATTGAAATTTATTAAATGATACCTTCTGTGTTACATCTTTTGTAATCCATTATGATTGAATCCAAGATACTGAAATAAATTGCTAGGAACAGTCAGACTGATGGTGACTTAAATAAAAAATTGCTATATACCTCATGCTCACTTTAAAGTTTTTTTTCATTTTCATATCTCTTGGCCCTTTCAGCTGCGAAGTGGGGGTAAGTCAGGAATGGTATATGTTAAGCCATTTGAACATTTGAACAAGCATTCACCAGACCACACTGCTGATCTAGACTGGGATTTGAGAGATAGTGCATCTCAAGATTTGCCAGGCTTACAGCCTTACCAGTTTTCCTGGCAGTTATGTGTGTCTCACTATGTGTATCTTGTCTGGCTGGTTGCATATTTCTAAGACTTCGTAAACCAAACCTCTTGTCTTCCCCTTTGCGAATAAGTGATTAAACCCTAAGCTTTGTTGTGAAAATTATTCATGGCTGCTGCTTTTTTACTCAGTCTGAGGGACCAAAATTTACAGGCTTGTTGCCAATTGGAATGTACTGCACGCAACAGTCTTCGTTCTGATCTTTTGTGGTGTTTGGAAAGATTATAGGTATGACAGCAATTTCTAGCATTTTTCATGATTTCTAGTGCAACTTTCCTAATAAATTGAAAGCAACATGATCTAAGTAGATTGTTATGTCTAGTAATATTTTTTTTTTTTTTTTTTTTTTTTTTAGTAGTGTGCACTGGTTTATTTGCTTCAAACCTCTGGTAGGCTTGGGAAGCATTCCTGAGGTTTGTTGACTTGAGTCACCATTGGAGCGCTGTCCAGATTGAGGATCCATTCAAATACATGTCAGAAAAAGTAACTGCCCTGGAATAAAGGTCTATCCATCAGTTATGAGAGCTGATCAAGTAGAGCAGAAGAGCCTTAAGTTGCCTAAGGCTGTCTCTTCTGCAGAAAGTAGAACACAGAAGCAGCATAAGGAAAACTTACTTAAATTCAAACTTTAAGAGGCTGTTAAAATTCTGCTCTAGCAGAAGTCAGATGTCACAAGGCAGTGATCCTGATTTCAGGATGTGCACACACATCAGTCTCCTCCTTGAGACTTGAGAAATCCCTATGGGTTGTGGAGTTGTTGAAATGTAATCATTACTTGCTTTCCTGAACTGCTTTTATTGCCACTAAAAATAGACAGTAAAACAGTGTAAGCATCAAGTCAAACTTTATTTAATGCTGGAGTTAGTCCTGAATGAGATACTTACATGATGTTTATGCTTCCTGATTTGTTTCAGCTTGCAAAATGTATGCAAATGGGGTTTTTTTCCATTGAAGGTAGCTCACATTTAATAGTCATCTTTAATGAAAGAATTTAATATTAAATTGTAGAATTTTGAAGTGGTGTATAAAAGAAAATGATACTAATTTGTATCAGGAAGATTGCTATTTGTTATCTGAGAGGAAAAATGGGAAGCATTTGAGCTTGGTTAGTGTTTGTAATTAACCTAATGATCTTGTCATCTGCTGAATTTTAGTAAGATGCTATCCAATCAGTCAGCTAAGCTTTTTTGGTCTTCAGGAGATCGAAAGGAAGGAGAACAGAGGTGAGAGAAACAAATGTAGTGGAGGCCCTGGGAAGAGAAGAGTTGTATTTATTCTTGGTGCACTACTGACTGATATTTTGCCTTGCTCTGCTGTATAGATTGCTGTGCAGACAAGTTTTCTGTAAAATCTCAAATTGATTAATATAACTTCTGCCAGTGGAAGCCTCTTGTTGCAAGAGATCTCTAATCTTACAGAAACAGAAGGTAAAGTTTCTTCTTCATTTCTCCTCTATGGAAGCTTTTGTATTGTGACCGTAAGTATGATGTTTGCCAAATGCTTTTTTATGTAAGGTAACAGCTTTGAAAAATCTTGGTTTTTTTCTTCAAGGTATGGAATATACGAACGATGTAGAGAATTGGTGGAAGCAGGTTATGATGTACGACAACCAGACAAAGAAAACGTAACGCTCCTCCACTGGGCTGCAATCAACAACAGGATAGATCTGGTGAAGTATGTATTATGCTTTTAAATTAAACATAAACTAATAATGCTCTTAACAAATATTGAATTCTTTTAAGGTGTTAAATAATCTTGAGTCTCTTGAAATATCGATTTTTGGTCTTGAAGTCAGGGGGAGGGGGAAGAAGTTGCTGACCCACTTTGCGTTTTGGCAGCAATATTTTGATGACACAGGTAATAGAAATAAAACCTGTTATATGTCCAGAAGTGAAGCTCAAACTCTTATCAGATGAGGTAAACCTGTGGAACAGATAGTAAGCTGCACATGCAATTTCTTTATTGGTTCTTTATTCTTTATTTGGTTGAAATACCAAATTTCTTTTTTTTAAGAAGGAGAAGTTTGATACTAGGTGGTAGTTGAATGTTGAATAAGCAAGATTAACATGAGGCAAGGGGTAATTCCTACTTGATTCGTCATTTTAAGAAGTTCTAACTTAAATAAATTCATTGCATTTTAAAAACACAGCTGTTACAGAAGGTAACATTGCAGCACCTCTCCTTGCGATTAATAATAAGATCTTTAATAATGGGAGATGTGGGATTTGGGGTATTCTTTTGCTTTTCAGTTAATAAAATCTAGAGCGTAGTATTTGAGACTATGTTTTCAAACCTATTATTATCTTTCAGAACTTGGAGAGCTTAAATTCTGAAGGGATAAGTCTTAATACTTGCTGTTTAACAAATCATGAGTGTCTATAGAACATGTTGGTTTTTTTCCCTCTACCATGAACTGCAAAAAAATGACATAAAGTGCACATCTTTAGTCTTCTTCAAAACAATTCTTATTAATGAATGTGTGTACTTACACGTAAAACCAAATGCAAAACATCTTCATTTAAACATGTTCTCCCCATGTATGTCCTCCACCAGCACCTTCATCAGACCAAATCTTGAGTTTCTAGAAGATCTCAGGTTCACATTTCTTGTCTTTAAAGGACTTAGTGTCCTGATGCAGTTCTCTTAAAACGTGGTTAAATGGATGAAGACAGGTAAATAGGTTAAGATTTGGATCTGATGAGAAGGACTTTGGGGTCCTGAGCTTCCTGGGGAAGCTGACTGCAATGCAGCCTTGTGGCAGAAAAGGTCAGTGGTACAGTGGTAATGGGGCCTCATTAAGAAAAACTTTGCCAGCATGTTGAGGGAGGTGATTCTTCCTCTCTCCTTGACTACTGAAGCTGGACATCTGTGTGTAGTTGTTGGTTCCCCTTTGCAAGAAAGATACAAACTTACTAGGGTCAGGAAGACGATGAAGTGACTGGATCAACTGACATGAATAAATGCTGCAAGTGCTTCGGCTTCTTAGCCTAGAGAAGAGAAGGCTTATTGTTTTAGTGTAAGATCCTCAAAAAGGATCTTATCAATATGTGTAAGTACCTGAGATACCTGGTGATATAATACTTGGCGTCTTATCAATGTATATAAATGCCTGAAGGGAGGGAGTAAAGGAGACAGAGCCAGAATTTTCTCAGTAGTGCCCAGCAGCAAGACAAGAGGCAGAGGGCATGTACACACATGAAATTCTGTCTGAACATTACCATACACTTATTTTACCATGCAGGTGACTGAGGACTGGCACAGGTTGCCCAGAGAGGTTGTGAACTCTCCACCCTTGGAGATACTAAAAACCCAACTGGACATGGTCCTAGACAACATGGTCTAGGTGCTTTGAACAGGGATGGTTAGGCTATGTGCTCTCCAAAGGTCCCGTCCAAACTGATTTCTTTTCTGAAAGAAATTTTTTTTATTATGCACAATAGATATCACAATAGGTTTTATGTCTTTATTGTGGGTAGAAGCTTACAATGGAAACCATAATTCTGTATTTGGTATCTTCCTTTCATATTAAGATAGGTAACCAATGTGCTTTCTGGCGCACTGAAATAGAGCCTCCTGCAAAAGTGATGCAGGACCCTGGTTTACCTAAATAACCTGGTTTGGCTTTTTTTGTGAGAGTACATTATAGATCCTATCATGTTCTTCCTTTTCATTCCATTTTCCTGCTGGGTTATCCTAGGTCTTTATGGCTCTGACTTGCTGTGAAATAACTGAAATGCATACAATTTTTCAGATACTTGTTTTTCTTTAAGAAAAGTATAGCATCTAAAAGCAGTTGTTATATTTTGAGCTCACTTTTTTATCCATCTTGAATGCATAATGAATTACGTGCAGTGAATTGTTCATCTTATTTGAACTTCTTTGGAAGCCATATTTGTATTACAGATATTCCATCTCATTTTGTGGGTCTGAAAAGTGAATAGCATTGAGACAACTATCATCATTTAAAAACATGAGCCATTTGAAAAAATAGGCCTATTTTGTGGGTAATGTTTCTGTATTAATTTATGTATGTATGGTTTCTGTATTAAGCTTCGCAATGCAGTGAATCTACCTGCATGATACTTGGTTATGACTTATGCTTTAGTTCACTAGCATTTTATGTATTCTACAGCTTTTTCTTTAAGAAAAAAACATATTTGGTTTTTTTTTTTTTTCTTAAAGAAACAACAACAAAGAAACTCTCCTCCCAAAAGTGTGTTTGGGGACCTTCTGTCATTCACAGAGTAAACTTGGCCCAATTTTAAATTCCACATTGGTCCTCTTTAAAGCTGAATGTATGAAAAGTACTTCAGCATGTGAGTAGTTTGTGGTGTGTTTTGCTTTTTTGTTCCTCCCTAACCCCCCAAACATGTTGCTAACAATTTCAGTGTTACAGCAATTATATTTGACATAGAGGTGCTTCAAAATGCTACATCCAGATAGATGGAAGTCTGTGCTTACATCTGTCTGAATTGCCAGTTAGGTCTTTGTTATATGTTAGGAAGATCTCTCCACCTATGTTTGAGTTCTGGAAACTTGTTCTGAGGGTTTTAATTCAACATAGTTTTAATTGTACCAGCCTTGTCTCTTTCAAGTTGTTTTACTATGAGCCCTGACAATAAAATCTAATGTGCCTCATTCTTCCTTTTTGTTCAACAATATGTCAAAGCTCTTGTCCCTTCTTGAAGCTTCCCTACCACTGTGACATACTGCATCACATTTTCCTCATGCTGTTTACTGGAGTGCACGTGACTACTAATGTGTTTAGCTATGTCTAGAATTTCTTCCTCCTGATGCAGTTCCTATGTTCTTAAGTTCCTCTGTCTTTAGGGGGTCTTGATTTATTTTAGCTTATTTCACCCAGCACATCATATGGTCTCTTGCTCTCTTACTCTCTCTTCTGTGAGATATTGTTTATTCTATTTCCTTAGAATGAAATTATTTTTGTTTTATTTGATCCTATCACTTTTTTACCCAAGTGTCTGCTATTTCCCTGTTGTGTGCAATGGATAATTTCATTAAATATGTTGGCTAGTAAGCTTGGTATCACAGAGATGGAGCCTAAGTGTAAGTGGTCTGCTCTCATGATACCAGATTCCAGTGCTTTGCTTACTGGGTATGCTGACTATGTAAGGTCTTCCCGATGAAGTAGCTTAGCAGCTTGTCTGTGGAGAATGCAGGTTTAGAATTAGACTTGTCTTATTTTTAGTATTTCCTCCTGCTGTCTATTTTGAGACTTGAGATTCAATCTAGAAAACGGTGAAACCCATTGATATTTTATAGGAAAAACTACAGATCCTTTTCTTAGTTCTATAGCATCAGTGTCAGACATCCACAGAGTAACTTCTTTTTTCTTCATGACGCTGATCTATTGGTCTGTCTTCAACTCAGTTTTATAAAAATGAAAAAATTGACTGTATCTCTACAGTTACCTGCTGCCTGCATTTCCCTGTTCTCTTTTTGAACTTTGTCCGGACATGAATTTCTCTTCTACGTTTCCTCCTTCTAGCAACATTGACTGTGTGTACTTTGATTCTACAAGCACTGAATGCAAGCTGGGGCAGTTTTCAAATGCCTGACAAAGACTTAGTGGTCCTAATGTGGATATCAGTGGAAGTATTTACTTAAGGCGACCTCTTTTCAGATCTGCTTACTTTGAATGTAAGTAGATTGCCTAAATAGGACTTGCACACTTGGCATCTTCTAGCATGGAAGCTTAGATGACTCACTAAGAGTAGACTTGCCCAGTTCTTCCTTTTACCAGGGACATTCTCATCAAGCACAATGTTCCTTCTCCAAGATCTACCTAGACAAGGAGATTAAGTTTTCAGTCTGGTTTTGCAGAAAAAAACTCACCATTTTTGTGTACTGAATCTGAAATGCAGTGATAAATCTCAGCTTAGTCTAAGAACACCCTTAAGGAAACATAAAATGATATTTCAGTGTGCCATCTGGCAGGAGATCACTGCCTTGTCTTTTCCCAGTTGTCAAACTGCAAGTTCTTCCTTCTAAATAAAACACACTAACCAGTAAGCAGTGCTGCTGCTCAGTAGAATCTGAACATATTCTGTGTTTCTGCGGGGACCAGTGTTTGATTGAAGACAATCTGTTTAATGTTCACTTCCCCATGAGTGGCTGTCACATCAACGGGATGGCTCCAAGCTTTGACTGTGAATTTCTCTGTACTGTCTTTCATCTAGACAAGATTTCCTTGGGAACTCCTTCCCAAGGGAGACTGAATAGCTTCGTAGTATCTTTTTCAGCTTTGTTCTTTGGTAGCTGGTAGTTTGCTCCACAATAACAAAATTACATTGGCCCTTTACCTTATATACACCTTATCTTTTCACCTACCACCTTGTCTTTTCTATGTATCAAGACTTTCAAAAAACCTTTGGTTGTTCTCATTGAGATTTCAAAAAGTTTAACTTCAGAAAAGAGATGTTGCAATGTTGTTCTTCCGCTGTTGGAGACAAGCAGAGTGGACAATCAGAGCAGATCTTGTTTATCATACAAACAAGAATTTATACGACCTTGGTAAGTCTGCTGAAGTTATTCGTTGTGCCTGATGGCTCTAAAGCAACTGTATAAAGACTTTTCCTTGAGATGTTTTTAGTGTGGACACATATAGCTAATGCATTTTTCAGTTTCTCTTCCAAAAGTTACCTTTTTGGGTTGTTTTTGAAATTTCTGAATCAATAAGCACTAGAGAAAAGAAGGTAGTTACTTAGAGTGATGTTTTTCAGATAGTTCTATTTGTTGCTGCCCTTCTTCCCATGTCTTAAAATATTTGGAGGAAATTGAGGTGCCAGAAACACAGTGCTGAGGATTTGAAGGACAGTTTGTGAGGGTGTGAGATCAGCATTTATATATACCTGGCAGGTATTTTGAAAGCAAAAAGTCTGTAAATACAGGTACTTGAAATGTGCAACCACTTAGGCATCTATAGCCAGACAGTATTTTTCAAAGGTCTGTTAGTAATAGCTTTTTTGACATTGGCTTATATAGTAGTGAATGAAGAACTAGAAGCCTTCTGAGGAAGCCTGTTTATTAAAAACATTAATTTCTTTGTAAGGTCTGCATTTTCTTTCACAAAGGAAAAGTCGTATTGCCAGTTTAGTGCCCCATATAGAACAGCAAGAAAAACAGTTCACAGAAACAGTACAAATGACTGTGAGTATAAATTTCTGTGATTGAATATGGATAATTTGCTTTGTTCCTACAGGTAGCTTGTATTTTTATTATAAATGTTCTTGAGAGAAAAATAATTTCTAGCCCATCATTTAGAAGTATGTCTTAAATACTCAGATGTTTTTTCCTTTGATTAATAACAAATGAGAAGTATGTAAAAACCATAGTTCTTGGCTGAATGTGTAACTTAAGTGTAAGCTCTTGGAACAAAGACTATGGCAGGGCCATTCCAGAGGTGATACGTGCTGCAAGTTGAATTGTGTATAATTTTGCCATTAGACAAAATTCTGGATATACGATAGTCTTCTAGCAGCATATTCTTGTACCAGTACTTCATTTTAATGCAGCAACCTCTAAATATTTTAGAAGAATCAATTTTATTAAATATTTCTGTGGTGGCATAATTTGCACTAACATACTTACATAGCAATTATTTTGTTTTACCGTAGAACCAAACTAGGAAATAGAATGTTTAAAATGCAGTAACACAGCAGAAAGTATCCCTACTCTCAACCTGAATCAAAAAGGCAAAAAATTGAATGTATATGCATGATCTCTAGAGAAGGAAATTATATCAAGGCAAGAAATGGTTCTTGTCTTCTGGTCTGTGTCTGCCTGTTTTGTGTAATATCAAATGTGCTTACTGTGTATCCTCTATGTTTAACCAAGGCAAACAATAACGTTTACTATTTCTGTTATTCCAGATACTATATATCAAAAGGTGCTATTGTTGATCAGCTTGGAGGAGATTTAAATTCTACCCCACTTCACTGGGCAACAAGGTGGGGAAAAGTCTTCTGGAATTTTCTTGTGTTTAATTTGGAATATCTACCAATCAATTTATGAAATTGCCATATTTTATGGGAATACACTGTACAAGAATTAATTCAGCCATTGTTAACTTTGGCACACTGTGTATGTAGTATGATTGGGCTACAGGAGCTTTCAGCATACAGTTCAGTTTTTGTCTTACCTCTTTCTTATGTTGAGGAAGTTAATTACTATGATAGGAAAGGAGTAAAGTAAAATTAGAGTCTATAGTCACCTTGAGTCTTTACTCACCTTGTTTTAATCTTACTTTGGAGATCTGATTTTCTATTGCTGAAGTTCAGCAACCCTTGTGTAGATGGGCCTTGGGATGATTTTTGTGTCATTGTCCTTGCAGAGTTTGATTGTGTGTGTAGAACTTTTTAAGATGCACTTAAAGTCATATTTAATGATGTAGAAGATGGTCAGAGAATAATTAATGGCTGGGAAAAATGAAGACAGCCTTTGAGTAGTAGCTGCACCTTCACACAGCCACCTAGAAATAGGATACAAAGGAATGCTGTCCATAATAATATCTTTACTGTAGATCACAAAAGGAAACTTAGAAAGATAGCTTCTAAAACATTTAACGTGTCAAAGTAATTTGTTTACTAAGATGAGGATTTGCTTTTTAGCCTCCCTTATAGAGTTTAGCTTGTATATTTCTTTTTGTTACAGATCACTCTCTAAGTTCCGTGTTAATAGCACAAAAGCTCGATTAAATTTTCTGGTGTTCATAGCTGTAATCTGCTGTTCTGTGAAGCAATGCCTGAAGCTGCTTCTGACAGATTGAAAAGGCCTTTTTGCTCATGTCAGAAACTGTATGTCGACACTTAGGCGCTGTGTCTGCAAGAAGGATATGCCTATGCTTATTATGCCAAAAAGATGCTTAAGCTTTTAATGTAGTGTGGAGGAAGTGTAGGCCTTTGGTTTTCCCTTTTTAATTCCTATTTTTATTTCACTACTGTTTTCAATACCAGAAAGATAAAACATATGCCCCACAAAAAGTGAGAGTATATAGCCAGTTTGACATCTCTTAAAATAGCAAGTTTCATATGTGGATTGGAAGAAGTCACAGTAGACTAGACTTGTAAACTAAATTTCTAAACTTAAAACTTTTCTTGTTGTTGTTGTTGACTGGTTTTTTGCTATACAACACACTTGGGTGAATTGCACGTGATGAATGCATTGACTGCACAGAATTTGCTCTTATGAATGAGTTTCCTTACTCAGTTGCAGAATTGGATCATGACGATTGTTTTCAAAGTATGAGTTGAAATGCGGAAGCTCTGGTAGTATAATATCTATCTCTGGTAGTATAATCTGCTAAATATATTTGTATTCAAATTCTAGTAGTTTTTCTGTGTATTGTTATTCAGTTGTTTGTATTTTGTGTTTTGTTATCTTTAGACAGGGTCACTTATCCATGGTTGTACAGCTGATGAAATATGGGGCAGATCCGTCGCTAATTGATGGAGAAGGGTGTAGCTGTATTCATTTGGCTGCCCAGTTTGGACATACTTCGATCGTTGCTTACCTTATAGCAAAGGGACAGGTAAATTTTAAGTAATACCATATTTAAATAGGTTCTACTTAGGAAAACGGTTGAAACCTATACCTATCATTCAGGAAATGCATAATATTTGCCTGACTGAACATAAAGATAATTCAGTATCTTTCATTGTAAACTACAGTATTGATGTGCCACCTCCTAACTTAATTTCTTCTAAAAGTGGTCTGAGTACTTTGGCTTTAATTCGCACCTGTTCAGGTAGTGTATGGAAATTCTAGCAGTTATTCTTTTACCATTCTTTTTCTAGTGAATTTCATCTTTAAATGTTAACAGTGACAATGATAGCAAATGTTTTAGAAGTTGTAGAATCATCAGGTTACACACAGGTAAAGAATTTAATGACACAGAGTTGTCATAGGTCATACCTTCTATATCTTCTTTTACACCTCAGTCCACAACTTTTATTTATTGCTGTTACTAGTTGTGCATGTGTGTGTAAATAAAAAACTCAAAGAAAACCAAGTAACTAAACAAACAAAACAACCAAAACCCTTCTTGCTAGTCTCTTATATTACTGCTGGATCTGTAAAGTGTGTATATAGCATGCGTATTCATTACTGTTCTCGTTGCCTCCTGTCCTTCCATGTGTGCTCAGAAATGTTCACCTTTTTGTTACTCATTCTTCATTATAATTTGTAAATTTAGTCACCCTCAGATATGTGCCTGAAGCACAAATTTTATTTAGTTTGTAAACCATATAGAAAAATCAAAGCCCTTTCAAATAGCAAGTGAGATATGTTCCAGTGAGTCAGATAGAATATGGCTATGAAATCAGTGGGTTTCGTCTGTGTAAAACACAAAATTTGCTGCAGAACATGGTTTGTTCCTATACATGTAAAAAAAATAAACTGTTGCTCCATGCAGTATTCAGGTTGTGTTTGGGACTCTGAGTGTATGATAGAGAGTAAGCATGGCACAAGAAGAGTCTGACCATATATGATTGCTATTTGTAAGTGATAATGATTGAAGAGAAATGCTTTTTCCATCAGAACAAGTTTTGTATTTTGCACACATATTACTTATAAGTGTATGTGGGTTTATGTTACCAGAAAAATCTTGCAGATGTATAACATAGTAACTTGCATAACAAGTGTGAATTTATTTAAAGCATAGCATTAATGAAGTATAAATGGCCTTTAAAATGTTCTACTGTCGTTGTGAAATCTACCTGTAAATGTTTGTTTGTCCTTATGTTTATATACAGACTTGTCCTACTTATCTGAGCATATAATACTTCAGTCCAAAAGAAGCTGTGTGTCTTCACATGTGTACTTACATAAACACACTTACTAAAAATCCCCAAATATTATGTTATCAAATATGGTTTTGGTATCCTTTCCGTGCTGTAAGCTCGAATTAATTTTAACAGTAGTTTTTGGAAGCACTTCAAGAAGTTCAACTTTAAAATTATGTACTGATTTGCATTTTTAAAATATGGTATGTTTAAAATGTAGTAATGTCAATAGCAATGTAATAACAATCCCTAAACTCATAGTTCTTCAGCTACACTACATAGAACTACAGAAACAACATGGTTTCTGTAGAAGCTGTGGGAAATACATGATTCTACTTTTTATTAATTTTTATGTATTTTTACCTCCTTTGTGATGCTGTGACTTGGGTTTGGAAACTTGAACTGCTTTTGCTTATGTGGGCTTACACTATGTACTACTTGCGAATTATTTTTGCCTTTTATCTTTACAGAGACCAGTTTCTCTTCTAGCCAAAGAGTAGGTTTGCCCTAGTTCTGAACCTTAATTGTAGTACCTGTGTGGTAAATGACAACTAAAACGTCAAAATAAATGTCAGTGTAGGCTGTTGTGCTTCGTTAGTTCTGATCCTGTTGCCTTTGTGGACCTGCATGTTCAGAGGAGAGCCAGCTTTCATAACTATGTAGAGAACTGACAGGTAGATTAAGAAATTGCTCCTACTTGCTTCTGTCCCCTTTAGAGACAACGCTGGAACCCACTTCAGTGTTTCTGCTTCAGTGGCTTCCTGGGTTGCAGCAGCCAACAGTAAAATTTCCAATCTGAGGCTCGAGTCCCGTCCTTGACCTTCTGCAGTGTAGGGTAGGGGAAGAACTCTTGGTTAGATGCCGTCTGGCCTTGGTTGGAAGTGAACCCACTTTCAGTGCCAGCAAGTACTACTCGGCCAAGAGGCAACAGTGGCTGATAGCTGTTGCTTTTTATTTAGTCATGTCTCTTGCTGAATTTTGAGAGACTAATACCTGGCTGTATCAAAATTTGCACGTGTTGTTTGTGTCAGTAGATTTCCTGGGTCAAAATCAAGCCTGGGGCAAGTACATGACATAAATATAATCACATAGCAAGTAACAGAATCTGCAGCACAGCTCAAGTTTTAGGTAAGATGATTATTTTAGAAAAAATGCCAGAAAGAAAAACTGAAAAGAGCTTGAAGGCATTTTAAAATGTTCCAAATTGATGCTTGTACTACTTGCTTACGCTACCTACGCTACTTAAAATGCCAAAGGTGTATCAGGGCATAGCAGACACCAACATGGCACCCCAGAATAAGTTAATATATGGATGTGGTATGTCGGTGGTTGAGTAGTGTTCGCATTCCATGGTATATGTGAGAGAACCTCAGTCACAGATAATAAAGTTGCTAGTAGGGTAAAGTCATGTTGTAAGAAATATTGCGGAGCTGAAGTTATAGTTTAACTATTTTGTACTCACAGTTTATCACTTATTCATGAAGTATGTATTTTTTTTTATTATTCTCAGAGTTGCAGTTTTATGTGTTAACTACTGTCCTGAGCTACATAGGGCTTTTTTCTGAGCTATGGCCTAGAATTAGTTGATATCTAGGTTGGGAGGTGCCAGTGTGGTAGCAGCAGCCATGGTTACTTTGGTGCTGCTACCTGTGAGAAGTGCTTTAAGCACTTGTTAGCTCTGTTGGCACTAAGTATTGTTCTCTCCATCAGGCTTAGACAAGTGTTATACATTGAATCAAGTATTTATGTCCTAGACCCAACCTATAGCACATCATTTACAGAATTATAAGTCTAGTCATGTTTCTTCCTCCTGATTACCCAGACTAACTCTGCTTTTGATGGACTGTAGTATTCAGAACAGAGTTTTTGTTGTTTGAAAGAACAAAGTAGTTCAGTTCTGTGTGTTACCTTGCTTGATGAGCTAGCTGCCTGCCTGTTCATTCCACAAGAATCCTACAAAATCTCTTCTTCTAGTGAATAACTAATGTGTCTTCCCTAAGTTAGGAAATGTTTTCAGCCTTACATCTCTCTTTCTTGTAAATCTTCTTTAGTATATGCTTTTAAATATGTTATCTCTTTAGAAGCCCGTTTCTCTTTCTCTGGGCAACAGTCCATGTGAAAGAGATCTTTTCCCTGTGGAGACAGGATTCTGAACAAGGACATGATGAGTCTTTCTATGAAGGTCTGTGTTTTGTGAAATAACCAGCAATGGTTCTAAAGAGTATCAAATTCCTATGCAATTTAATGCATTTCTAAGTGGAATCTTGATGCTTTTTGTGCTTTTGAAAAGGGCGTATTGTATCTCAGTATTGGTTTGACCACTGCTTGTTAAAAGTCCTGGTAAGCCGAAATGCTGCTCTGATCTCTAGCTGCTATTCAGAATCCTACCTTGTCAGCTACATTGTTTTCAGAAAGTAGTGTTAAGTAGCAGGACAGCTGCTACAGCTCCTTTCCATGCAGGAAGCTCTTTCTCCCCTATATTTTTGCCTCTCAAAAAGCTTTTTGTGGAATCTTGTACTAGATTGCTCTATTTCAGAAACAAATGAAAAAAATCTTCTGGTTGTGGTCCACAGAGTTCATGCTTGAAATACATAGACAGGGCAGCAAGACGTGCAAATTTTTATCATTGCATCACTTATTATTGAAATCTTTGGTTCTTGCAATGCTTGTACTGTGTCCTAACAGCATAGATACACCCTTCCGTGAACATTATCAGATTGACCTGTCACTGAGAGTTAAACAAGTAACTAATGCAAAAATGCTTGTCACACCGAAACAGAAGAACAGTCTCCTAATGTACCTGCTGCTGAAAGTTTACTTTTTTGCCTCAGCCCTTTGGCAAAAAGTAGCAGAAGGGCTTCCTTTCTGAAATGTCCCACTTGTTGTGTGGTTGCAGTAATGAGCTGTCAAAATAACGAAGAATTTTTGATGAGAGGTTTGTTAAAGCAGGAGTCTGCTATCCACAGCTGCGTCATCTTTGTTCTACCTATACAGCAGTATGCAAGCCAATCTTAGTTGCTTTGCCTCTTATTGAAGTTCCTTTGAAAAGGGATCTGCCTCAGCCCATCATGTAGCCTAATATGAGTAATAGTTGTATCCTGCCTGGATAAATTATGTGCAGGGCAAAGTCTGGAGCTCTTGGATTTGTTTTTAGCAGAGTGTCACCTAGTCTGCAAAGTGTAGTTTTGATTGGTCAGGTAGAACCACTGAAAGAAATGGTTCTGCTTAGGTTGGGGCAGTCAGGTCCCAGCTGTTATGAAGAACAGCTTTTGTGTATGGAATCTCAAGATGAAAGAGTCATTGTTCTTGTTACAGTAATTTCCACAGTCTCCAAAATAAGTTGTTCACACAGTGTGACCTGTGAATCAAAGTTGTGCTTCTCAAGGATGAATGAACTTGAGTTTAGGCTGCAGTTCTAATTTCCTTCACAATCTCAACAACAGGAGGTTAAAGGGCATGCTGGGTGTGCCGTCCTAGTAGGCTCAAAAGGATCTGATCTATATGTGTGCTGTGGGCAAGCAGACTTGGATCCTGATCTTAATGCATGTAACTCTCATCTGAACAAATAGTACAATAAAGCAGTGGCTCTCTTTCCTCTCCATCAACTGCTTTTTAAATTGCTGATTTCTTTTTTAATTAAGCAGCAGAGTAAAAACCCAGAAATGTAAAGTGATCTGCAGGCCAGGGAAGCTTTAAAAACAATCCTGTGGAAGAACTGAATTGGATTTCCTGGAAAACAGCTGCCTGGGTCAGGCTAGCAGCACCTTGAGTGGGGATCCCAGGGTGCTGGGTATTTGGCAGACTACTGGAGCAGTGAAGAAGGTTCTGGGGTTATAGAAAGTGACATCATCCACTTTCTGGGTTTCTGTAGCAAAAGACTTTATTGAAACACTTTGAGCCTAATTTTCCTAGTGGCGACTGAGGAGAGCAGCCTAGAAATTACTGGCATAGTTCTAGTGCCTCTAAGTAGAACTGTTCAGATCTTGCATTAAGGTAGATTAGAGTAATTTTGTTAGTGATGGTCTTTGGAACTTGCCCAAATGTGCTTGAGAGTCTAATCTGTCTCAATGTATTTAGGGATTACCAGTTTCCATGTTAGTGAGGCAGAGATCTATAACAGGAAAAAATGCCTTAGGTATTAGATCCTTTATGATGAATTAAAAAGAATTGCCTGGATGGTGCTGTTTTGTCATTCTGTGGCTATGTTCTGTTAAATGTAATATTTTCTTTTTAATATTTTAGCCGTCAGTCTAGTCACCACTTGCTTCTAAGTCAGTTTTATTTCTGTGTCTGTTATTTTTGTTAATGGCTTTTGTTTAAACTTAAAAATTTTCTAGCATCCGTTAACTTGATACCCAGATCTGTAAATATCTTTGGAACTGAGTGAACTATGGGAAATTGCTTTGCAAGTGGAAAAATAGATGCAGCTACCATACAGTAGGATATAGGATTCAGCCCATGGTATTTATGTTAATTTATCAAGTGTTTTATTAAATATTCATGCATGTTTCTAGTTTCCTCCTGCATTTGAGCGCAATAGTACACCATCTATATATCTTTTATGTTGAAGATTAATAGTAAGACAGGAATGGCTGGTCTTATACAGCATGACTGTACCTTTGTTTCCAAAATAGATTGGAATGGTTATGTTTTTGCAATGGTGGTGTTAATGTCTGGTTTAATTTTTTAAATGCCTCATTTTATTACATACTAAAAGCTTGCCAGTTTTTCTCCAGTTGGTTAGTCTTAAAATACTGCTTCTCACTGCAAACCTTGTAGCTTCTGTATCTTGAGCATGCTTACTTATCTCATCAAAATACAAAATATTTTCTTCTTATTTTAGGATGTAGATATGATGGATCAAAATGGAATGACACCTTTAATGTGGGCAGCTTACAGAACACATAGGTAATATCTCACTGCATTTCTTATTTTCTTTTGATGTTAACTAAGTGGCATGGAGGAGGACTGACTGGGTTTGATTTTTTTTTTTATTTTTTTTATTTTTTTTTTTTTTTGGGGGTGTAGGGGGAGAAGTTTTGGAGTTTTCTTGTTTAATTAGTCAATGTTCTTTCCACAATTGCCAGTTTATCTTTCTTCATTTATGACTGTTGTGAGTTAACCCTAGTAGGCATGTCAGCCCCAAATAGCCACTTGCTCACTCCTGCCCAGTGGGTTGAGGAGGACAATCAGAAGAATAAAAGTCAGAAAACTTGTGGGTTGAGATAAAGACAGTTTAATAGCAAAAGGAAAAGCTGCATGTCCAAGCAAAGCAAAATGAGTTCATTCACTATTCCCTATTGGCAGGCAGATGTTAGCCATTTCCCCGCAACAGCAGGGCTCTGTCACCTGTAATGGTTACTTGGGATGGCAGATGCCATAACTCCAAATGTCCTTTCCCTTCCTCCTTCTTTCCCTCGATTTTATTACC
>NW_009936764.1:39497-70478 GCF_000696875.1 Nestor notabilis
TAGTTTTTATTGCCGAGCATGTCTTTGGTCAGCTGGGGTCAGCTGTCGTGGCTGTGTCCCCTTCCAAGTTCTTGCCCAGCCCCAGCCTACTTGCTGGTGAGGCAGCATGAGGATCAGAAAAGGCCCTGACATTGTGTAAGCCCTGTGGAGCAAGAGCTAAAACATGGACATGTTATCAATGCTGTTTTGCTCACAAATCCAAAACAGCACCACCATAGGTACTACTATGAAGATTAACTCAATCCTAGCCAAAACCAGTACAATTGGAGAGAGTGGATATTATGCTGAAATACTAATATGAACTTTTAGTTTACAAAGTACCTCTTCCTGTGGAGGTGACTGGAAACAGTTGGTGTAAAATAACACTTCTTCAAAGAGCAAATTTGTCTGAATTAAATTCCTGCTCTGAAGGGCCTATTTCCATCGGTTCTTGAGAGGAACATAGTCTAGCTTTTATGAATACCTGTCATTACCAACGTTATCATCCTAGTTTATTTTTCATCTTTTGGAATATGAAGTGGAAATATAACACATTTTGAACTTTGGTTGTTATCTGCCAAGTATATAATTATGTGCATGCTTTTACAGTCTGTTAATACTGTTAGATTTTGGTAAATATGAAAACAGAATTGTATAACAAGTGTATTTCATGACATCCCAGAACCAGCTGTCTTACTGAGCTCCTTTAAAAGTCAACAGAATTGTGGCTGCTCTTTGGTGGGAAAGAAATTTGAGCTATTCCTAATCATCAGCAAAAAATGTCACACTATTACATAATGATCTATGTTCTTTATAGAAATCCAACTATTAACAGTAATATGGTATGTATTGGAGTTCATCTTCTGTTGATCTAACAAGAATTTTCTTTTCTAGTGTGGATCCAACCCGATTACTACTAACATTTAATGTTTCTGTTAATCTTGGAGACAAGTACCACAAAAACACAGCATTGCACTGGGCTGTGCTAGCAGGAAATACAACAGTTATTAGTCTTCTGTTAGAAGCTGGAGCTAATGTTGATGCTCAAAACATAAAGGTAAACACTTGGTCTGTTTTTATTGTAGGTGGTTTGAGGCAGAAATAACTGAGCCTATGATAAATCCCAAGAATAGATTATTATTGTGGGTATGGTGGGATTGTGAAGATGAAGCAAAAGCCATGCCACTGATGTTTAATTTGGGAATCAGTTTTTCCTAACTGTGATGCATAACCACTTCATCTGCACCCTCAAAAGTACTTGTGTAAATAATTTAGCAATGATTATGTGCCAATATATGGGAGCAGGCTGTGCAATTACACTGCATGCATGAAGACCTACACATTTGGATGTGAAATTGGAAATCTGACAGAATATCTTCCTGTGAAGTTCTGTGGTGACTGTTGGAGTGAGATGAGAGACATCTCCGTACTCTTCCAGAAAGGTGACAAACACTCTTGTATATCTCCCAGTGGCAATAAGGAAGTTGGAGGCCTGAAAATACTTTGAGTCACCTGATACTCTACCAGAATCTCTTAAGGCTGAAGCTAGATGCAGCACTATTGGAGCCCATCCCTACCGTATGTTAGACCAGCCAAGCAGGTGTTAGAATTTGTGCTATAGACTTGGAGTCTGTACGAGCATCTCCAGCAGTGGAAGATGCATCTACTGAATTGATTTATGTCCACTGCCTCCAGACTCTGCTGTATATTAGGTGCACTTCACCACCCAAGATGTTTATTCTGTGGTGTCAGAGAAGAATTCAGTTTTAGAAAAAGAATTCTCTACTCAATTTCTCCTCCAGTATTTACATTTTCCACTTAATAACTGTTACCAGTCGTGGTTACACTGGAAAATACATCTGTAAATCTATACTTATAAAGTATTAAACGCTTAATTAAATTTATTTGACCTTTCACCATTTTCTCTTGTGATTAAGATGGCCAGGGCCTATTTTGCTTGGCCACGAGTGATAGAAATAAATAATAATAATAAATATATATATATACGCACACACATCTGTTTTCTTCAACAGCGTGGAACAGTCTTTTTAAAGGTGCAGTGAAATTTAGCTGGTGGCTTTCTAGCTCCATCTACTTTAGAGTATCAGAAATATTGGTACTCTAAAGTGAGTGTATAATGATAAAATGAGAATACTGTTCATGAATGAAAGCTCTTTAGAAAAATCACATGGCTTTTCACACGTTTAAAAAAATCAACTAGCCTTTTGCATATCCTGGTGTGAATATATAGTTTTTCCTGGTCTGTAAGGTCAATCGTGTGGATGAATTATGCTGCTAACCTCACTTCTTGTAAACTGTTGAAAAGCTTTTTTTTCTGTGCCACCTAATGGTAAAAATTAAGGTGTTTTTGTGGAAAACAAAAATCGGTGTCATACCTTGCTTCCCTTGGCAGACTGATAAGTGTGTTAGAGTTTTAAAGTCATCACCTTACCTACATTTGTGGACTCTTATAAAACCCGTAATGAAAATTCATATGTTTGGCCAAATAAAAATGTATCTGCTAGCCTGAAGCAGTTCCTGGTCTCTCCTTCTTCATTGACAGACAGCAGCAGTCAGTAGAAAATTAGGTTTTGAACCTGCTGGATCATGATACCTTTCCGGTCATGCCACTGGGTGCGTGCCTGGTTTCATTAACCACTGCCTGCCTTCTGCAGTGGAATCTAGATTGCTTGCATGCCTTCCCAGCTTTCCTAGGATCTTCAGAGGATTGAGATCAATCCAGCAGTGGCAGTTTTGCCATCCTGTGAGTGACTTTATAACAGATGCCAATTTGGGTGACTGTAAACATACAGGAAACATATGAATTTGGTTGATTTTTCTAGGTATGTAGAAACTTCAGTTTTGTGTTTCATCTTGGACTGTCCAGCAAAAAAAGTTTTCTTTGAGCCAGAAACCAGTTGTTGAGTGTCTGGCTCATGTTTCCCCAGAAATAAAAGGAATCATGAAAGGCTCCTTTCTGATGCAGTCACTTCCGGATTTCTGCAGCACAGTTTAGTGAGGTCCTTTTCTCAGATGGCCCATGGAATCAACTGAGAGTTGTGGTAATGATCATCTTTTTTTGGCTGCGATACTAGGTACGAGCTTTGACTATGTTGTTACCAGCTCAAGGCAGTCTGTGTTAGAAAGGCACATAGTGCTGGCCACGTAGGTTTGGAACAAGTTGGAACTAGTCATCTCAGTAAGGCACTCTCTTGCTTTGCATGTCAGTTTGGCAAGTGTATGACAATAGCACTCTTATTCTAGAATGAAGCTTGATACTAGCAGTGGATTTTGTCCTGTTTGTGTTATTTATCGTCTTTATAGTATGCTGTACGTGGAAATACTACTTTTCTCTTGGTAGTAAGGTAACTTTTTCCTTTTTGAGAACTGGATTACAGTTAGAGTTGGAACCTGCTTTTCAGTTGTCAAAGTAGAGTGGTTTTTTTGTTTAGTTGATTTTTTTGTTAAGGAAATTATCTTGCCACCCCAGCAGATGGATTGGGCAGATGAGGACACAGGATTTCACAGGGAGTCAGCTTAGCACTGGGGCTCATGGGGAAGCTGAAAATTTTACTTAAATATAAGCAGATGCTCCTTTTTTACTGGAGAGTGATAGAGACCTAAAAGAGCTTTTACAGTTTAAGGAAGATTATTTTTAATTATTTTTAGAAATTGAATGGACTTTAGATATAGTTTCTTGATTAGTCAGTGTATCTGTAGGCTAGTCCGTGGAAGTCTACATGTAAAGTTCCTTACAGTAATAGCTTCAGATTATTCTTTCTATCTAGACTCTTCAAACATATACTACTGAAGCGTTATTGCTTCCTGGCAAACCAAGTGTGTTACTAGATTAGGTTCCCCAGTTTTTATTTTCTTTTTTCTTTCATTTTTTTCATTTATAAGTGAGTCAGCCATCCACCACCCCCGTGAAAACAAGGAAATCGTGAAAATGGCAAGATGATGAGAAGCACAGTCAAAAGACTTCTTTAAAGCTCCCTCAATCTTTTTATCTAGGCAGTTCCTAGGTGTCTCATGGCCCTCTAGTGGAAGGGATGCTCAGCTGGACCACAAGACAACTTCAGGATTTACTTGGGAGATCAACTCCCAGAGGGGATTGCTTGTCCACAGGTAATCTTTACAGTCTGGATATATAAGGTGATATTAAACCAGCAGCATCTCTGAAGTTTTCCAGATACTAGCAATTCAAGTTTCTGTTAAATTTATGGTGAAGCAGGACCATAGTTTGATTTCAGGCATTTCTGTTAAGGATGGAGTTAACTTAATCTGTTTCTTAAACATCTGGCTAAATAACTTTGAAGCCAAGTTAAGTCAAAAGGTGATTTTTTTAACTAATTTTTATAGTTAAACTTCTTGCACAGGAGTGCAAGATCCTGTTTTAGCAAAAAGTTTCACCTCATAACCTGTAGTCTGTGCTGTTTACTCTCCTTTTAGAGATTTGGAGCAAGATTTCAAAGGCAAAAATGACAGTTAAATACACAATTCCCATTGTCTTTCTATGGGATATAGGTAGCTAACTGTACTTTTTAATCTTTGAAATCTCTTCTGTCTATAGTAATTATTGCCCTTTCCGGGTAATTTCAGTTTCTGGTACCTGTCTCACTTTTTTTTTAGGAGGGGGCCGAGCGATGGAGGATTCAGCCATTTTTCAAGCCTCCATGAATGGTTTGTTTAGGAGGGGAGTTAACTCCAGTAGAAGAGAGGAGGAGTCAAATGCAAAACTGAAGCTGGAGGTACCTGCAATTGGTTGTCTCTTGCCTCCTCTATAATTTTAGACCCAGTCAATAACATTCATTTAGCTCTCTTCCTAAATGTTTAAAAACCAATAAAATCAAATCAGTTTGGTAGGCACCTTTGGCCCCTCTACCTCTCTCTGTGTCTCTCTTTTGCTTTGTCTGTTGGTCCTTTCTGAAAGTGGGGAAAGAGAAAGCATGGACCATTGCTGGCTTAGCACCCAAAGTACACGGAGCACAAGCTAAGCATAAAAGCTCAGAGTTTGGGAATGAGTTGGAAATGAGCAATCAGTTTATTCTTTCCCATTTTCTTCCTAGGACTTCAATAACAGAGATGAATATAAAGATAATTAAGCTTGTGAGAAATTTTCCGTATAGAAGTATTCCATGGTATTAGTAACTCCACTCTGTCAAAAAGGCAGAGAATTAACTGAGAAGTCAGGCTTTAGACTGTGAGAGTGTCCATGATCCAGTGGGTCACGAGTTCTTACTCTTTGCTTGATTTCTGCTGCCTGTCAATAGCTGAGGGGAAGCACAGTCTTTCATTTACAGACTAGTAGACTGTGTGTAGAACACTGAAATATAAATGTTATGCCTAAGGCAACAATTATTGCTATGTCAGGACATACATAATGTCAGGATCACACATTTGATTCTCTACTTGTCCATGCATGTACAGTTATGGGAGAGTGAAAAGACCAAAAGGAATGATGTTTGGTGTCCAGTCAGCTGCAGAGCAAAACATATGCCAGAATGTAGCTCAAGCTGATTTAAAATGTATTATTTTTGCCTGCCAATCTTCTGTTTCAAAAGTGCGCTGAATGCAGTTTATTTTTAAATTGGATGTTTCCCGCTTTTGTACTCCTGGCAGGGAGAATCACCACTTGATCTTGCAAAACAGAGGAAAAATGTTTGGATGATAAATCACCTACAGGAAGCAAGACAGGCAAAGGGATATGACAGTCCATCCTTTCTGAGAAAACTAAAAGCTGATAAGGTAAGAAGTGGTCTAACTCTTATGTAGATCAATATTACTGCTGCTGTTGGTTTGAGGGCATGTATATTTGTTTAAGGAAAGCAGTTCAGTACTGTGGTGTGTCCACGTTTCAGATTTAGAAAACATGTTTTTGTTACGATGAGTAATTACAAAAGGAAAAAAAAAAGCTTAAGGCAGGAGGAAAGAAAACGCTAATCCTCCGTACAGTTACCTTTAGTTTTTGTGCTAGCTAAATGTTAGGGAAGTACCAAGTGGTCCAGTATTGCAGGGGATAGCCAACACAAAGCTGACTCTCAGCATCGAAGGAAAGAAGCATTTTAGATACCCTGAACTCTGGTCTCATCTCTAATTATGTACCCTTTTGTGTGGACGAATGAAGCAGTCAGTCTTAACAGCATAATCATAGAATAGTTAGGGTTGGAAAGGCCCTTAAGATCATCTAGTTCCAACCCCCCTGCCATGAGCAGGGACACCACACACTAAACTGTGTCACCCAAGGCTCTGTCCAGCCTGGCCTTGAACACCTCCAGGGTTGAAGCATTCACAACTTCCTTGGGCAACCTATTCCAGTGCTTCACCACCCTCACTGTGAAGAACTTCTTCCTTATATCTAACCTAAACTTCCCCTGTTTAAGTTTAAAGCCATTACCCCTTGTCCTACCACTACAGTCCCTAATGAAGAGTCCCTCCCCAGCATCCTTGTAGGCCCCCTTCAGATATTGGAAGGCTGCTATGAGGTCTCCAGTGTAATATATAAATCACTAATGTGGAGGCCTTTTTCTTCTGAGGTTATTATTTTACATTGCAGGTAGGAGGAGGAAAGAAATGAGGGGATAAAGGGTAACATATTGCTCTGGTATGAAGAACTGTCTACCTGCCTGTAGTTTGATAACTTATGTAGAGTTAATATTTACTTAACCCAGGCAGTGTTGTGCTGGATATTAAGTATTGCTATCACTGACTTGTTACAACTTCATGATTTAAAGATACATTGCATCTTGATTATTAAAGCACTGGCAACAGCCTGAGCTTTAACCCTGTGGTAATATAATAATGCAGTGATTATTGATTTTAAGTGATTTGTGCACCGTGTTGTGTGTACATGTGCATTGTGACTGTGCTTCGAGTATCTGGAAAAAGTTCAGTGCCTTCATTGGGAATTGTACCCACATAATGTAAGAAAAAAAGCTCCTGTCTTTCTTTATAGATGCTTCAGTATGACTTTTATCTATTCTTACGTGATTGCAGTCTTTAAAGTTCACTGAAATTACCATGTGCCTCGTAGTAGTTTATACACTTTGACAGATTCTTAAGAAAGAACTGCCATTGTCTTTATTCTGGATTAACATCAACGTCTCTAGAAGACAATTCTTCTAAAATAACCAAATAAATCATTGAATTGTGATAAAATCTGAGGAAGCTTTTTTTCTTGCACATTCATTGGAGGTATGTAAATATAGGAAATTAGAAAAATTTATGAAGGTTCCTCCTTCTACGTTAAGCTTCCTGAAAATTTCTTGTAAGCTTTTTGTGGCTGTTCTGTGTATTATAGAATATTATTACACAATCTGTTCCTGAAAATAGAACTGCTTACTGATATTTGTTTCTATGTAGGAATTCCGTCAGAAGGTGATGCTGGGAACTCCTTTCCTAGTTATTTGGCTGGTTGGGTTTATAGCAGACCTAGACATTGATTCTTGGCTCATTAAAGGGCTGATGTATGGTGGCGTTTGGGCTATGGTGCAGTTTCTTTCAAAGTAAGTGTTTTAGCAGGACACTGTCTGTTTAGTGTGTGCACACAAGAAATATTTTGCTGGCACCTTTATTGGATAAAAAAAATCTTGAATTTCTTTTTTGTGTGTGTTATTTCAACATGCAACATTAATCTTTTGTTGTTTTTTGGTTTGGTTTTTTTTTTTTGTCTTTCATTACTGTTTCTGGGAAAGATCTTGTGTGACTTTAGCACTTGTAATGCTTTGTTGTCTTGCAAATAGCCATGAAATTACCTTGGGGGAATGCCACTGAGCTAATAGAAGCTAAAACCAGAGTAGAAATTCAGTCATTGTCCAGAGGAGGGTGCTGAATGTCTACAAAGACTTGTCAGCATGAATTCTGCAGAAAGCAGTCAGGGAAAGTTACTAGAAAGGAATAAAAAATGATAAGAGCAAGTGTGCTATTACAACCTGGGTTTTGTTAGAATTTAAACACCCAAAGGCATCAAAAGTTGCTTATAGAGAGAAATTAAGTCAAAGAGTGGAAAGGGGCAACTAAAGAAAAAAGCTGCTTTCTAATAATGTTACATGTTAACATGTTACCTGATCATAAAGAATTTTAGTTGTATTTGTGATTACTTTAGATATCTGTAAATGCACCTATGTATACATGTGCACACACATACTCATGCAGGCATGCTCCAGTGGATTTTCAAGATCTGTAGACTACTTTATCTAGCCTCGGCTTTTTGTTGTCATGTGTGGCATGTATAGAAGAACTTGTTATATCTTCATACTTAGAAGCTTTTTGCTTTTCTGTCATTGAATGTCATGTTCATTAGAACTATTTGCTTCTCCTTCCTTTCTATTTAAAGAGCAAAAGAAAATATATCTGTTCCTTAGACCAAGTTCATAGAATTTTAGTGAACTTGGTACACTAGGGGAGAGGTGGGAGGTCATCAAGTTTTTCCCTCTGTGGGATCTTGGAGGTGATCTGTTCAGTCTTTTTGACATCTCTGAGGCTGTGCAGTTTCCTGACCTTTTCCCACAAATAACTATTTGGCAGGGCAAATCCTCAACTACACCTCCTGCAGGAAGCAAGGACAAAATTCCTTCAGGTTTCTCAAGATCTATGTTTTTGTCAATTTTTAGATTTTTTTACCTACCTGACACACATTCAGGATTAACATTCTTACTTTGTCTAATCATTTGCTTAATGCTTAGTATAAATACTTTTTGAAGTGTTTTTCACAAACCCCAGGCTTAAATGAAACTATTATTCAAGTAGTATTTCCTTTCCCTGTTGAATTTTAGCTAACCTGCTTAGCTGTGTTTTCCTCCCTACTCCTTTCACACACACACAGAAGCAGAAATATGCACAGAGATCAGTGAAAGAAAGATTTCTGCTAATTAACTACTGTGGGTCCAAATGTCTATTCATTTACTACTCACCATCTTAGCTCATCTTCCATATAGGGTTTTCTCAAAAGACCTGAGGAACTTCCATTAGAGATGAGACTGTTACTGCAGGAGTGAAATGGAAACTACTCAGTGCGCACATTTGTCTGTGGCAGACCTGAGGGCGCCACCAAAAAAAGTAAAATGCTTCAGTGTAAGGATGTTTAGGTAGATGATGGAAGAAGATTTATTTCAGGGAGCTGAACAGTGTAGAGTGTGACTTTTGACATGTTTAGCAATTTTTTTCTTGAATATGGAGTAACCTGGTCACTCACCTAGTTGGTCTCAACTCTATTCAGTATTATTCAGAATAGTCTTTAAGATGCAAGAGATAAGAAGGTGAAAATATTTCTGATGGCTTAATTTTATTTTTTTTTCCAAATTAAAGGAGCAACATTCTATCTTCAAATTGGGTAAATCTAGTGATATGGGAAACTAATTAATCTGGGTTTTTTTCCAACTCTCTATAGGCAAGTGTACACAGGAAAGATTCAAGAATCTGAAATATTTCAATTATGTAGGCTGATAACAGCAAGGTCTCTTAAGCTTTTTTCTTACTGAAGTAATTTTAACATGTAGCTTTCATCGTATGGGTTTCCAAAGTATCTTTAGCACTGAAATCTTGTAAGTGCAGTTTGCAACCACTGTCCATTTAGACAAGGAATCTCACAGGTTTCTAACTGCCTTCACAGTGTAGTTTATCATGAGTATTTGCTCATTCTACCCTTCTTCTTTCCAGTTATTGACATTCATTTCAAAAGTAAATGTATAAATTTGAATTAAATAACTTTAAGTCAGCTGGACAAGTTGAAAACAGGAATTTCTCATGAACTTTGGTAACATTGAGGAAAATGTTTTCATGGTATATTTTGTAATATCCCATATAGAACACATTTTAACAGGAAGCACTTTTCAGAAGCAGTAGTTCAGGCTTTAGGTTTTGTAAGTTGAAACTTATCATGTGAAATTGTTCCTACTTTACAGGTCATTCTTTGATCACTCCATGCACAGTGCGCTGCCGCTTGGAATATACTTGGCAACAAAATTCTGGATGTATGTGACATGGTTCTTCTGGTTTTGGAATGATATCCTTTTTTATATACAGTAGAATAGTATTTCTGCATGTTAGTACTATGAGGTACATATGAGAGTAAGTAAATAAATTTAAATTTTTAGATGTCTGTGGCCATTAAACATTGCTTTCTGAATTGATGGTAATTATTTTATTGCTTAAAAAATGTGCATGATTTCCTTTGCTACATAAGTTGCTTTCCTTTAGTAAATGACTTTCCTTAAAATTGGCTTACAGTAGTCTGTAAAATTTCCTGTGCTTTAGCAATTCCTTAAGTGGGGGAAATGTAAGCAACTCCATAAAATATGCTCTAGCTGAGAGGTGACAGGGTGTAATTGCCTGCATTTTTAGACACCGCTTTTATGAAAAGCTGGAGGTAATCTCTTGATATATATCAATTCCAGTGAAATTAGCTTTCTTGCTAAAGATTTTGCAAATTCCATTTCATACAAACTTTAGATACATTTGTTAACTGCATTTTCAGTCTTTGAAGATGTATGTATTAACAACACTAGGTTATAGATATTTCATCTTTTTATGTTTTTAACTGTGTCTAGATACGAACTTTTCATACTCACAGAGGTAGAAATCAATTCAGAGTTCACTGGAGAATGTCAGTTATCCACCTTAAGGAAATAGACTCAATTTTTTAAACAACTTTCTTGGGTATTGTCATTACAGGAGATATTTAATGTTTTATTAAATGTTTAATGCAGTTCTTGTAGTTGTAAATAGTTGAAGTGAACTTAATATTTATGACGGATGTTGGCTTGACTCTTCTAGAAACTAGTTTTCATCCTCAAAGGAATTACCATGAAATAGGATAGTAGCAGTGCAACCCTTTTATTATCTTGTTAATATATTCTCCAACCCTAGCTAAATAAGCTTCATATTTTTGCGCTGAGAACAGAGAGGAGACCTTGCTTCCATGTTGCTTATGTCTTCTGTGCTAATAGTGTTTGCAAAGGTGTTGGGGTGAACAATAGCAATCCTGTGAGCCTGGTCATGACTGCTATTTCACATTTAAAGAAGTTAAAGATTAAAATCTAATTTTTAAAAAGGAAAATATATCAATATTAGCGTGAGTAGGTCTTGAAATACTTTTTTAGAAATGCTGGTCCCACTACCAGTCTCTCTGCCTGGCCTGATTTTCTTTGTTTTTATTCAACTGAATTTACTAGTAACTACAGAATGAGGAAAGCAAGTATGAAATGAGAACTGTTTTTTAAAAGCAGTGGTTAAAAATGGAGGTATATTTTTCCAGTTTTTACGGAATGGAGTAGAACTATTAAATATGTCATGCCTCTAGGCTGAAGTTGCTCTTCTGTTCTTTTTGTTAAGTAAAACTTTAATAAATAGTAAAATACAGGTTTCTGAGGCAGTTATAAAAACTACAGCACCTCACTTCTGAATCTCAGCTCTCCACACCATGAGGGTTTCCGTTAGAAACACGTTTGCTAATGCTACTATCTGTTTTGGGTTGCAAATGTTGAGCTATTGTGAAATGCTTTCTTGTGCTAGCATAACATCAGCTTGAACCAAACCGGAGAATGTGTGCAACTTTGATTTAAAGTACTAGACCGTATTAAAATGGCTGCACAGCCAGGACAACCTCGTCATGGCCTCAAGCTTGGTGTAGAAAGCTGTCCCTTAAGGCTGGCAAATTGTGAGATTTTTATTCTGATGCTTCATGTTTTCTTCAAATTTGTGTCGGCTTGCTTAGCTTTTTATTTGTTAGCTGTTCTGATTAAAGTAACGAAGTTTGGGAGTGTTTTGTCATAGAATAATGTTCATTGTCCACTACTAGAAGTAGTAATCACAGACAATTATTTACGCTACTAAACTCTGACTTCTGAATGTCAATAACATACTGTACTGCTTCTGTAGTTTAAGGTAGGTGCCTCAAAACCTTTGCAACACTTTTTGTACACAGAAGTAGTGGTCTAAAAACTTCAGTTACTAATTGCTTTCATTAGAGCTGACACACTTCTCTGACAAGCAGTTTTAGAGTAAGTGCTTGAGGCCATGTTCCTTTAATTGGTGATTTTTAATTGGAAGTCTTTCTAATAAGATTCCAAATTCATTATTCTTGTTGTGGAAAATTGCCCTGTAGCTTTATTGGAAAAAAGAAATTGCATGCCTGCTTTTTTTTTTTTTTTAAATAGCATGAGGCACAGCATTGTGGTTGGAGAAAGGGTTCTTGTATTTTTACAGCTTTATATGATTACTTACAGCAGACCAGAGTACTACTTTATATTCCGTAATGTTCAAGTGAGGAAACCTGTCCTTGTAGTTTCTACAAATTCTGACCATCTTTCGCTCAGGAAAAAAGTTTCAAACCTTAAACAGCTGTCATGAATTGGCTTACTGGAACTTTGTATTATAAATAATATAAAGGTCTTAATCGCTGCAAATGTTACTTTACTATTTGGGTATTTGGTAAGAATTTTCTTTTCTTGTAGGTGTGTTGAAGGTGTCTGGAAGATCATCTGGTCTTTTGGGTTTAATCCTAATGAGACAGAAAAGGGCAGTTGCAACAATCTATCATAAAGGACAAGCAAAACTGAAGATTAGCAGTGTGTTTTCTTGAATTTTAGGGTGGTCACATGAAAATAAGTCTGTAATTTCTAAGGCAGTGACATGTCTTCTTAAAAGACCAATCTTGAAAGAAAATTCGAACAGTTTAGATGAATCTAGTATACTGAGGTTTTGTAAATGTTTTCATTCTACTGGGTTTTTCTCACAGAGGCTTCTGAGTCTGGTGTATTTGTTGAAATAGAAATCTTATTCTTACTGGGAATGAGGAAGTTATGATCGGTGTATTATGGATATAGAAGTCTATGATCCTATGCTTCCCTGCCATAGTTTTACTGCTGTTTTACTGCTTCCCTTTAACTGTATTTTGCGCATAACAAAGGATAGTTATGTTTTGCCATGTCAGTGTATTCTCATCTTCTACTATTTGCAGAGTAGGGGGAAAATACCCTTAAAAATCCTGCACATTAAATCACTGTATTTTAATTTAGTTTTTCTAAAAAAGGATTTAAAAGTACACTTTTAATAACGTGAGACTAGAATTTCACATTTCATTCTATTTTCGTTAGTATTTATAGGTAGAATGTTCTCTCGTGTCCTGTAAAAAGTTGAGGGCACGTGTGCCGAGTTCATGTCTCAGTTGTTCATGCAGTCTTTTCAGTTCCAGCTGAACAAATAGTGCTGGTTATGTAAGAAGGTTCTTACACTGCTCTCTTTTTCTAAGATGTTAGGGTTTGCTTGTGCAAATGGAGTGTGTGGTATAGCTTTTCTGGTATAGCACAGTACTTGCAATGCTAAGATTATGAGATGGTATAAGTTTATAATTTAAAATCATTTATCATTGACTAAGACTGTATTCTCTTGTTTCAAATATACTTTATGTATCGATGGGGTTTAGGTGAAAGAAACTGCACACTTCAGTTAGAGATCATTTTAAACATGGGGTGTAGGAGAATTCATGGGGATTTTCATACTTTAACAAAGCTGTTCCAACAGTATAGTGTGTTAAAAATGGTAACAAGCCAATTGGTAGGGCTAAGCAATTAAACAAAACCAACATTCATATTGTACCCAAATTACTTTCAGGAAAACAGCAAAAAGCCTTGCAAGCAGAAAGAAAGAATCTAGCAGCCATGTTTCTAGAAGAAACCAAAGACAAAAAAAAAGAACCCCCAGGCCCAGCGATCCAGAACTTTTGTTCCTATGTCTAAATTTTTTTCTAAATTTAAAAAAATAAAAACTATTTAATTATTTTTATTGGGGGAGATGGCAGTGAATGCTTCCCCCCCCCGCCCCAAGCCAAGGGGTTTTTTATGTTAGATGAAAGATGGAAGTATAGAGAGCTTTTGCAGAGCTTCAGTTGATTCAAAATGGATTTTGTCTAATATGGCTATTCAAATGAGACTTCTTGTGTAGCTATCCACTCCTGCCTACCTGGACTCTTGAATCCAGATGTACAGCTGCTGTGAATTGGCAGGGTCATTAGCATGTATTGATCGCTGTCAGCTTTCACTGGCTGCAGGTTTTTCTCTGTAGGGGAAAAGGATTTATTTCTGGGTTTGTAAATAGTGGAGGGGAGTGTCTTGGTCTGTAATGTGCATTTTGGCTTGCTTTCAGGCGCTTGTATGATGTGAAGCTCTTGATAGCAGGAAGCTGCTTATGTTTGGGCCTTTCTAAATAGGTTGCAGTTCAGTATGGAAAATTAGCCCATCGGGTGTTTACCTCACTCATGGGTTGTAGGGTACTTGTTATGTTTTAGTTTTCTTTTTAATGAGATGGTCTTTTTGGTTCCAAGAGGTTTCCTGGAATAATTTTCAGCCTGTTGAACTTGTTCTAAGCATTAAAGGCGGATACTGATTAGGATTAAAAGTAGGAAGTATTTTGTGGGTGTTTCTGCTTTGATTCTCACAGCGATAACTGGGAAAGCATCATAAAAGACAGCAAATTGGTGACAAGGCAGAAGATGAATGCCTGCTATATCATACATTTTGCAGCCCTTAATAATATGGTAATGTGTTTTGCCTTGTGTAGTTGTAAACGAGGATATTAGGACAAAACAAGGCACTCTAGAAAACCGCTTCCTTACTCCCTAGCTAATGCAAACCTACAAGGGTTTCATGCACATGGAGAGTTTTGAGAGATGTCTGTGATAGAAGATGCTAAAATCTCTTTGGGAATAAACTTCAGTGGAGAGTTCAACATAGTTTTGAATACCTCTAGTGTGGACATCCATATTCAAGTTAGTTGTTTAAGCTCTTTTCATAACCAGTGGATTAAAATAGCCACTGGTAGGGCACTGCTTCTCTGACTTAATTTAAATATCCTAATGCTGAAGATAGATTGAAGGTGGCTTTTTCCTATCTGTTGTGTATGAAGGCATGCTGAGTGATTTAAGTAAATGAGATTAATCCCACAGTTGGAGTTGTTTATCTACGTCAGATGCCAGAAATACCCTGGAGGAGGCAATTCTTTCACCCTCAAAGTCTGGTTGGTTTTCATCCCCTCTCTCCAGTTTTGTTTAAAACTTATGAGAAATAGGTTTTTGAAGGCACTTATGAAAAATACTGGTGACTTTATCTTTCTCCATTTACATAGTTACTATTCATCTATACTTAACTCTACTTTCTCATGTAGTCTCCTGAGATCGCCCATCCTTAGCACAGAAGTACCTTATCTGCCGCCAGTTAAACTGTCAGCATTGCACTCATCTGAAACCACCATGGTAAGAGGAAGGGCAAAACTTAGACTGTATTTTACAGAGTCAAATGGTGGAAGAGTAGGCTTAGAAAATGGACAGCTTCGTTATCACACAGATTGTCCAAATTTTAGTCAGTACAAAAAACAAAATTCCAAAAAGTTATGGTTATAAAAGCCTTTTTACTGGATAGAAGATAAGTTGTCTTCTCCCCCGCCCCCCATCTTCTTTAACAGTCTAGACATGACGTAGAGTAGTTAGGAAGGGGTCATACAATTTTTTTCAGTTGCACCTTTATTGTTTGTAACAGATGTCTGATTAAGGTTATTATAATGGCAAAAAAAAAAAAAGGTTTCAGTGTTGTGGCAAAACCCCAGTGATACTTTTAGTATTCTAAAGAAAATGTAATCTCTCTTTAGCAATACAAACGCGCTGAACCAGTTTGTTCTTGGCAGCAGGTAATTTTTAGGAAAAAAAAAAAGGAAGAAATTAGGTTGTAGAAATATTAAAGTTGCAGCTTTTAATCTGTAATGTATCAAATAGAACTGTGTTCAGGCTATAGTGTAGCTGGTGCATTTGTTCCCCTATTGTAAACTTGGTGGAAACGATTAATTAGCCTTTAGTGAGTTAACACTAACATTCTACTATATGTTACATGATTAAAATTTTAACTTGCCAATATTTTTAATTAGAAATTCACAGCCAATTCCTCCCAGCAACAGAAGGAAAACAAGTTATTCAGCATACACTCCACATGAACAATAAGACTTTCTCAGCATTTCAGAAGTAAAAAAAGAGACCTTACTTGCATTTATTCCGATTTCAGAGTCTTTTCAGATCACATGATTAGTATAGGATTTGAGATACTCTATAGAGTATACTGCTACTCTATAGAAGTGCTGTTTTTTCAGTTAATAGTTTCTTGTATCTGTACCACATGATTTGTTTATAAATAGTTTATGTAATTTTTTCTTATTACTGCTTAATGCCTTCAATGAACATTTTTCCAAGAACAGTCAGAATGGAATATATTGTAGATGTATAGTAGAATGTATTTGCCATATAGTGCTTGTTTTCAAGTCTTATATGCAGCATTTTGTAATGCAAGCACACGTGTTAATGTTGAGTAACAGTAGAAGTTACCAAATTAGAGAGAAATATTCATTTAATTTACTCAGAATATAATGTAATTTGGGTGCGCAGTGAGTTGATTTATGTCTTGAGTAATCAGTGTCCTTTTTGCCTGGATAATGCTGCAGAGGCTTTTGCCACCACAGCTTTGTCAAATACGGCATCTCCTTGCAGTTATGATTGACAGCTGACAGGTATCTTTTAGTTAGGTTGGTTAGGGCTTTTGTAAGCTTATCAGAGGATATAATTTTCCACCTTTTATGGAAGAGGCATGTCTGAAGTATTTGTTTTTTCAACATCATTGCTAAGAAATGTTTTATTTCTTTGAAGAAATGTGATGTGTTATAAGACTACGCATGTTATATGGCAAGTCATTCAACACAGGAAATGTGTTTTAAAACTAATGGTTATTTTCTGTCTTTATATGGTAACTGATTTTATAAACACTTCCAGAATACTAAATCCTGTGGGTTTGTAAGTATTAGATGTATTAGTATGTTAAAAATAACTTTTGTTGGTGTAAAATATGGGTATTGCCTTATAATAGGACCGGGTTTCAGACAGCACCTTTGCTGGAGATAAGCGGTGTTGAGACATGATTGCCATGCAACAGTGGTTGTTGCAACACAATTCCTTCTATGGCTAGAAGGAGTCCTTTCTGTGGTCTTACAGGAATGTCAAGCAACTAAAGACATAGGCAGTCAGATGTCTGTCTTATAAATAGAGCTCTGAAATGCTTATTGTGAAAACAGGAAATACTTTTGAGAAGATAATTTTCATGGAGTTTTTTTAAAAGGGAAAATAATTATGAAAATGAACTATCATTCATTCTTTAGAAGGATAAGTGATTTAGAAATGTCTCATGGAGAACAGCACTTTAAAACATAAGTTTTCAAGTTTGAGCAATAGGAAATACTGAGTACCAAGCTGGTTCATACAGCTGCGCTAAGTTTTCTCAACTCAGAAGACAGTGTCCCAAGGGCATCCGTGAAAATTAAACTCATTTAAATTTTATTTCAGAATTATCAGTGGGTATTTTCAAGAGGAAATTTGGGTTTAAACTTTAAATTCCTTGACTTCAAACACATCTCAATTTTTTCTTTATACATCTTCCATTCCTCGCAAATAGCGTTGCACTTTTCTACAATTTTGGAAAATCCTGGAAATCTGATCCAGGAATCATCAAAGCCACAGAAGAACAAAAGAAAAAGGTAAAGCCATGAGATACGTGAAACTTGTTCTTCAGCAGGCTTCCACTAGTTGGTCAGAGTAGTTTTGCTGTTCAGTAGATGTAATGTCAATAAATTGTCGTACGACAGAAGGTCTAAAACATTGAAAAGTCTTGTCTTCCAGCTTTCTTTTTTATATTTGAAATATATGTTCAAGTCTTACTGGTTCAAAGTTGTGTTTCAGTCATTTTGAGTAACAAAATGGACTTTTTATAAGGGCTTGTAGTGATAGGACAAGAGGTAATGGCTTTAAACTGAAAGAGGGTAGATTTAGATATGATATAAGGTAGTTCTTTACTGTGAGGGTGCTGAGGTGCTGGCACAGGTTACCCAGAGAAGCTGTGGCTGCCCCTTCCCTTGAAATGTTCAAGGCCAGGTTGGATGAGGTGTGGAGTAACCTGGTCTAGTGGAAGGTTGTCCCTGCCTGTGGCAGGTGGCTGGGTCATCTGTAAGGTTCTTTAAAGATGGGACTAAACCCAAACCATTCTATGATTCTGTGAAAATAAAATTGCAACTTAAATTTTCAAGACTTAAAGTTTAAAAAGAAGTTGGGTGAAAATGAAAGTGTGATGTTTCAGAGTTTTGCCTAGCTGAAACAAATAACCCATTATGGGAAAAGTGTTAGTTAATTTGATTTTTCTAAAAACTTTCCAGACTTTCAAGCACCTCTAATTTTCCTTGTGTCTAAAAGTATAGGACTGACAAACATTTTGAGACTAAATCAACCAAAACACCTGGCAATCTGGGGTGGATTTTTTTTTTTTGGTATAGATATTAGAGAAAATATGGATGATCAAGTGATACCTTTCTAAGATGTTCTAACACTGTTATTAGCATTTCTGATTTCTTTTAAGTGCATTGTTCTCAGCAGCCAAACTGAGCACTGAATATGTAAAAATTATACAAGCAGCAGAAGTGCTTTGTTTGTTTCATTTTGTCTTAAGTTTCCTAGAAGCTCACATCCCACCAAAAGTGAGATTTGAGCTTCTACTTCAGTCATTTGTGAAAACACCTGTGTGGATCGACATCAAACCATTGGAATTATGGCCTTAGATAGGAATGAAAATATAATAGGCTTTAAAAGGATGGTTGCCATATCTTAAATGATTTTTGTATTCTCCAACAGGTTATAACTGGCTTGTTTAGCCAATGTGCACATTTATTTTGCAAATTCCCTTTCTGTTATTGCAAATTTGCCAAAGTAAATTCCAGACTAAATTCTCTTCTTTCAACTGGACTAAATTAAATAGTATAGTCAGCAACTGCACTTTGGTTTGGATTCATCAAATTATACAAATATGCAATTCATTTGATCTACTTGCTTGAGTAGTTGAGTGTGGTTACAAAAGCCTTGCTGAACTGGGTAGGAATTACAAAATGCAGCTTCTTCAGGCAGATGCATATGGCTATGAGTGTTCTAGATTTCTTACATTGCAGTTAATCAATCTTTAAAATGATCTATTGGCAGGGTTATAAAGCAGTGTAGTACATGTGCCTTACCTTTGTGCAGTGTAGTGCTTTCTCACGTTTTCATAATTTGTCTGCAGGTATTTAATGTTGAGTTAGCCTTTACCTTTGGAATAAGCAACCAAAAGAATTCTTTTCATTCCAGTTGGCCAAGTTAAGTGTATTTAGAAATGTGTAGTAGGCAACAATTTTGGGTGTTTATTCTTCCGATATGTCCTTTCTTCTGTGTTGCAAATTAACCCAAGTCAATGTTAAAATAAGTAAATAAAGAAAATTTTCTGGCAGTTCAGAAGCATAGAAAATAGACCCAAGGTTTACAAAGCACAACAACGTACTCTAGCTTGAGTGCTTCTGGGACTCTGAATAAGTTCAGTGAGTTATATTTAGAAGTGATTTATCTGCTCTGGTTCAGTTCTGTCCTCCTGAGCTTTGGGATCTTGCTTGTGGATGATACTGAACTCCAGTGTTGAGCATCACACCATGTACATTCTGTAGTGTAATTGTCGTGGTTCAAGCCCAGCCGGCAACTTGGAACCACGCAGCCGCTCGCTCACTCCCCCCCTTTTCCTTCCTCCCCCCGCTCCCGGAGGGATGGGGAGGAGAATCGAAGGAATGTAACTCCCACGAGTTGAGATAACAGCTCTCCAGTAACTAAGGTATAATACAAACCACTACTGCTACCAATAATAATGATAAGAGGAATAACAAGGGAAAAGGACACAACCGCTCCCCCCCCGCCGACCGATACCCAGCCCGACCCGAGCAGCGATCTGGGCCTTCCGGGTAACTCCCCCCAGTTTCTATACTGGGCATGACGTGCTGTGGTATGGAATACCCCTTTGGCCAGTTTGGGTCAGGTGTCCTGTCTCTGCTTCCTCCTGGCTTCCCCTCCTCTCTGGCAAAGCATGAGACTGAGAAAGTCCTTGGTCAGAGTAAACATTACTGAGCAACAACTAAAAACATCGGTGTTATCAGCATTGTTCCCAGACTGAAAGTCAAAAACACAGCACTGCACCAGCTACTAAGAAGGAGAAAAAATGACTGCTGTAGCTGAACCCAGGACAGTAATGTATGCTCCCACTGAGATCAGAGGAGCTACTTATGAAATTGTTCAAATATATTGTATGAAATTGTCCAAGGTATCAAAAGGCACACCAGCAGCACTGAAATCTTGGTAGATACGTCTCATTGTGTGTTTTACTTTCTGTTCATCTGGCTTATTTACAAAGTTACTCTTGTGAGGGATGCCCTTTATCTTCAAGTCCCGTAGTGGGGATATTAGAGCAGTGAGGGATGGCAGAGGAGGATGAGAAAGGAATGCAGAGTACTGAAGTTGACAAACTGCATTAAAAGGCTTGTGAATGGCAGTGACTGGTTGGAAAGGGGATCTGAAGGGTTGCAGTGGTGAAGGGAAGAACACTGGCCCAATAGCAAATGGAAATACAAGTGAGGAGAAAAAATAGTGCAGCTTTCAGCACTTAGGAGCGTGAGAAAACTGTCAAGTTTGTTCCTCATTTAGCTGAGATTGCAGGGAAAGCATGAAGACACTGATTTACCCCCAGCCTGTTGACTGTAGCTTTTACTGGTTACTTTCAAGACAAGTTTCCATAAATTTTTCATAATCAGAGTAGTCTTTTGGAGGAAAACTGCAGCTACAGTCAAGATACTCACCTGAGTGGTCATCATCTTATTAAGGAAGTTACGTTTGTATTGCTATGATGAGAAAATAGTTGTAAGGACTGTTTTATTGCTTCTGCAGTTAGAAACCGCCTATATGCACATACGCGGTTTGAAAGGGAGCAGTAGCTTAACCTATTTGCCATTAGATTATTTATGCTGAGAGAATTTCTTCTGGTTCAAGGAAGGTTATTCTGTAAAAGATATTTTCAGGTTATTTTCCAGATGTTACGAATCTCAAAGTATCATTTAAGTCTCACATGGCATGATTTCAGCTGCTGGATTTAAAAATTGTTGGAAACCATGTAATGAAATGGTAGGTTCCTTCTACTCCAACAATTAAGTGGGTGCTGAAGGAGTGTATAAAATTAAAGCAGCCCCCTCTCATTTAATGTTAAATTATAGGTGTGCTTTAAGTGATACCTTCTTCTGTGTATCTCTTGACCCATAAGCATAGCATTATCAGTCAGAGGAGGTTTGGTTTGCATTATTTGTTTTGTTTTTTTTTCTTGAAGCTTCAACATCTAAGGAAAGAGGTGAATGTAGATTTAAAGCTTTTGATGGGATACCACTGGAAAGAAAGCCAGGTTTTTAGACTGGCTGATCCTGCTAGCTGGTTTTATTTATGTTCCCATTTGGAAATTCAGCTGCATTAATTCTAATAGGTTTAACAACAGGTTAGTCAAACTGGTGCTAACCACTGTGTGGATGTATCTATCAAAATTAATATAAGCTTGCTTTTTCTCTTATTAAACCTAGATAGACTAGGAATAAGTCTGAGCTAGAATTAATTGAGAAGTAAATGTGCATATTGGTTTAATAAAGTAGGTTTAAAATCAATTTCAGCTGAATTTAAGTTCTTCCAGTGTGGAAAGTACCTGAAATGAATAAAGTTCACAACCCTAGGTCTGAAAAGCAGCTATTACACCAGCTGTCAGCATTTGTTTATGTGCCAAATTCTAATTTCTTACTTACCTTTTCCCTCATTTTTCTGCAGACAATAGTAGAACTTGCAGAGACAGGAAGTCTGGACCTCAGTATATTCTGCAGTACCTGCTTGGTAGTGTATTTTTTAATCACTTGCAGCATTGATTTCTGTTATGTTAAGCCAAAATTAGATATTCCTATACCAAACACATTTTTGGCCCTAATAATGCAATTTCAAAGGCAGCATTTATATGTAATCCTTGATTTAAGCTATGTTTTCAATTGATATGTCTATACACCAAAAAAACTGCAACAATAAGAGGAAAACAAATAATCACTGTGGAAATAACTTGCTGGTGTTGAAATCCAAGTATCCAATATATCTACCTAGATGGTTGGCTATACAGATAAAAAGTTATGAAGAAAACCACTTTTGTAACTCACAATAAAACTGCGGTGCTTCTAGTCAATTTATTTTCCGCCAAAAAAAATCAAGTGTATTTCTCAATTTGACAGTAATTGTAGGGGATCATAGTTTTTTTTAAGCTTGCCAAATTGAAAGCAAATGCTTTTCTCGAACTAGTTTCGCCACAGAAAATATAAAAGGGAATAATTGCTTAAGTAAAAAAAGTAACCATAGTAAATGCAATGTCTTTCTTTTATAGAAAGTTAGCTAGTAAATATAAAATCATCAAGGTTATCAGTGTTACACTGTAATGCTCTGATCTACGTAGAGCATGAATGATATAATATTCCCTACATTTAATCTGGAAAATTATGTACTGATGTGGCATGTTAAAAATGGTGTGTGTGTATATACACCTATATCTCAGAATACTTTTATATCAGTTCTTTTTTGTTGCCATTTTACATTTCTTTCAAATCATAACCTTTTTTAAAAAAATGTTGGGAGTAACTTAGCTTTTTAAGTTCTACCGAGTTCCACTCATTGAGTCATATTCCTGTCTTCAGAAAATAAGCTGGGAGAGTTTGTTACAGCTCAGTTATGAATGATAGTGACAGAATTGTAAAATTCAGACTCATTCTGTATCTTCATTATTGAAAAGCTGAAATGAAACTGGTTGCTATATAAAGCTCAATAGCTGGAGGTGAACTTTGTATGGAAAAGAATCCTGTATATATAACAAGAATAGTGTGAAAATCATTTTGATGTGGTTGTATAGATGTTTGTGTTAAATAATGTATAGATAAAGCTTAATACCTAAGATTTCTTTAAAAAATAGTATCAGGTTTGGACTTTTTTAAGGGGTTAGCAATAGCAAAATCAATTTACATCTAAATGTGGGGAGGGTCCTATTTAAAATATGTGAGGATTTTTTGCTTTTCTAAACAAATGTTAATAAACCTTACAGATACGGAAGCCAGTGAGGTCCAAACACTGTGGTGTGTGCAATCGATGTATAGCAAAGTTTGATCACCACTGCCCGTGGGTGGGTAACTGTGTAGGTGAGTAACTTCCTAAAATATGATGTTGTCTTAACAGATAAAGAAGGAAAAAGCTTCTGAAATCCACCCTGGGTGTTGTACAGGTTTGTGTCTGTTCTCGTTTCATGGTGAAAGTGACTTGGCTTCTGCCAAAGTCTGAGGAAGAACTGTTGAGGACTTCTGCTAGAGGGAAAAACATTTTCAGTATTCAGCTTAATTTTTCTTTTTTATATGCAGTTCTCTGCATTATTCTCATTTGTATTGTCTGTAATATACTCATCCTCAGAATTGTTCTTTGTCTAATTCAGTTTCCTATGTATATATTTTTATTAATATAACCTCAATTAAAAGATGCAAAGCTTAACTGCTTTTTAATGTCTGCAGAAAAGGCATGTACCAATTCCACAATGGACTATTATCCATTGCGTAAGATAAAATCCTTTAATCTTTACCAATAATTTTCAGCAATTTAATGGGAAAGTGTACTTATTCAGAATGTCATGATGATAGCAGCTAGATACAGAATGACTTCCTATTGAGATATTCTCCTCTTTTTGACTCCCCAGGTAGTCACTTATTATCCCCAGTGATGATGAAAGGAACATGTATAGAACAAGAACAAAGTCTCTAAATGCTACTATTCCCTGTCATACATTTTGAGAAACTTATCTGAAAGCCATTATTATGCAGGGGACATTGAATACTTCACAGCTAGGAAATGAGTGCAGCCTGCCTCACTGGTTTATTTTTCTAGGATACAAAGCAGAGGTAACTTTAATCTTGGGGAGGAATTAGGACCTGGATTCATTGGCAGCTGATGGCCAATAAATGCTTCATTGTGGTCCTTCCAGTTATATATAATAATGGATAGTCACAGTAGTTTGGTCTTGTGCTGAAGAGTAAAATAGTCGTGTTGGCATTTGACTTGTAATAACACATCACTGAAGTCTCACTGAGATGGACTTGCATCACTCCCTTCTATTCTACATTCCCTATTGATATTACTACCTGAACTACTATTAATTTGTATTTTAGATGTACAATAAAGAACTAAGACATTTTTAATTAAAACAGGCAAGGGAGCATGGGCTCAGGTTTTGGAGAATTGTTAGTGACTGTTTTGCAAAAGTGCAGAGGAGTACTTGTCAATGGGACAGAAGATCCAGTATTTTAATCAGTAACCGGAAAAGCATGAAAAACAGACTGGGAGGAAAGACCTTAGTGTGTGTGTAGTAAGAGAGTGAGTACTGGGATTTTTTAAAAACTGTTTTTTTAAAACAGTGGTGATGGAAAAACAGAATCTGTCTCCTGGTGGTCTTGTACTGACTGCTTGGGATAACTGGAGGTAAAAGTAAACATTAGGACACTTGAAAGTATGCTGGGAAAAAAAGCATTAGAAATCACACTCTGGGAACAGCCTGAACTGGAGTGAGCAATGGTGTGAATGACCTTATATGGCTTCTCTGTTGCGCTTAGATTGGTACATGGTGACTCTGAGCATAGGATTACAAACCAGAATCCAGTCTTAAAACAGCATTCCTGGTATGTTTGCCAAAAAGGGAAACATGAATCACACTTTTCTGGAATGGTGGAATTTGGAAATATCTTGTATAGTCTTCCTTTCAATGTGTTAGAAGGATAAGAACTTTACTAAAGATAGGTCTGAGAAATACTCTAACAGTGTGTACAGACACTAAAAACATTTGGGAATAAGACTTGGCACATAAAGGAGATTGAGAGAGATTATTTTTACCATTCTGAAGAGGCTGACAAAAAGTATAGACTGTTTGAAATATAAATTCATTGGCAATTGGGGCAAATTATTTTTATTATACCCACAAAATTTTAGTTAAAATTGCAGTGAGCAAGTCTCTAAAGGTGATTATACTTGTCTTTTAGTGGAGTATCAAAATAGCAGTATGCTTTTTATGGTTGGTTGTTTGAAAATTACAAATACTAAACTTGTAGTTACATTTCAAACACAAACTGCAGACCAGCAACAGAAATTTAGTCTTCAAGTAATAGCATGAAAGGAGCTAGACCCAAATTTTAAATTGTTCAGTCACATGGGTTCCGCTGATGTTGTACTGAATTATTGTCCTCATAGCAGTGACTCAGAAGGTAGGTCTTCTGTATATAAGAAATTATTTTATGGTTTCCCCTAATCAGGATTCTTCTCCAAGGAGCTAAAAGTAAAGAAAAATAAAGAAATGAACAAACAGTCTAAATCACTCACTCTAACTTCATCAATAGAAAATGAATTATCTTTATTATATGTTACAACCATATAGAAGAAAGTAGCATCAATTCTTACAGCATTGTTTTAGCTGTGGAGGATAACAGACTGTATTCCTGCCAGACCAGGGTGAAACTGCAGAGCATAGTGCTGTGTTTTGTCCAGTCTTGTTCACGATAGAGAAGAAAGGCAGTTTCTCCACTTCTTTTTCCAAAGTCTTTTGGTTTTTAAGCTGTAACCAGGATTGTGCCTGTCTCTTTTACGGTTTTGAAATGCTACACAAATGATTTTACCGGATACAGATGGATTTCCTGTTAAGTAGCATTTGGTTTACTATCATTGAAGATGCTGCTGAATGAAGCATCTCATCAGATGCATCTCAGATGGACCTCTAGGTCACTGTTTAACTTCCATTTTTCAAAAGAATGTCTTTAATGAAACTTAACAGTTCTGAAATTTAGAATGCAAATGAAAGTTATACCTTAGGGACATTCCCAGCACTGTTTCTCGTATGCTTTAGGTGATTGAAGGCAATGTTACAACATATTTTATGTCTTCAGGAACTTGTTTGATTTTTCAAGGAAATGTGTTTAGTCTAGCTCGTATTGTATGTGTAATTTTCCTCATCTCTTATTTATACAGTCTTTTAGTTCACTTGCTAAAAGCACTTTATCTTCTGCCTCCAGAGGATGCTCTTGTTTTAGCAGGCAAAACATTTGACATAATGAAGTAGTAAATGCTGTGTTGGTAGATGGTGACAGCCAAATCTTTTGTAGCTCATTATCATCTCTGAGGGTTTAGTTACAGCCTAGAACAGTTGGAAGGTTGCAACAGTGGACATATTTTACAAACAGAGGGAAGACTTAGTACCTCACAATTATGATGTATTTGCATAAAAGACATCTTTTTAGCTCTATTAATGTTAAAAATAGATCAGTCTTTCTGAAGAAACTGAATTTTCTTGCATTTGAATTCTGTCTTAATGAATGGGATAAAAAACATTCTGCTTATTTTAGCCAGGTTGTCTGTTCAGTTACATGTATTTGTTTTACAAGTTCTGTTATATATTTTATTTTTAGCTTCCTCGACCAGGTTTAAACCTAAGTTGTGAGTTAGCTTATTATGAAAGGAGGTTTTATATTTATTCATGTTTTTATTTCTTTTAAGAAAGTGAATGCTGCAGTCCTATGATTTTTTCAATGGAATTTTGAAACTACTGATCTGTAATTCCTGGCTGTTCAGGGCTCTGCAGCAGCTGTCACCAACATTGTTCTAAATCAATAATTTTATTAGCTCATGGAAGGTTACAGATGAAATGCATTTGTGCGAATTGCAGCTATAATGTGACAGAAATTGAAGAAAATAAAACATTGCTTTGTTGTCTGAAAAGTATAAAAAAAGAGAAATCATAAGTAAACCAGCTGATTTCACAGTCTTGAAGTTATATTGGCTTAATATGGGAGACTAATGTTTCTGTATACAATAAGCAGCAGTAATCTAAGCAAGCAATCAAACCTTCTGGTGTAGTGTTGTCTGTCTTCTAAAAGCGTAGTAATGCAATACCTGTTTTTGTGCAATTTTAGGAGCAGGGAACCACCGCTATTTTATGGGATACCTGTTCTTCTTGCTTTTTATGATCTGCTGGATGATTTATGGATGTATCTCTTGTGAGTAAATAAGGGGGTTTTGCCTTTTTTTTTTTTTTTTTTTTTTTTTTTTTTTTTTTTTTTTTTTTCCAAACTTTTTTTTTTTTAATTGCCTACAAATACTTTGTTTGTCTCCTGGTATAAATTTTTACAAGTTTCTGCCTCATCGGAGTTTTGGACATTTTTATTCTGGAATAGAACTGCACATTACTCATAGACTATATTGGGTATTTTAAGTTAGACGATGATGTTTTTCTTGTCCTAGATTTTTTTCTTTGTCACAGCCAAGTATGTGCATATGTCATGTATTCAAGGAGTTGGGAAAGGAAGAGAGAACAAATAAAACTGTTCTGGCACATTGTCACTTTCTTATTTAATACATTTGAATTTTGGCATTATGTTGATGTGCTGCAAACATATCTTAAACCTTTTGTATGTTTTCTGACACTTTGTTTATTCTCTAGACTGGGGGTTCCACTGTGAGACAAGTTATGCAAAAGATGGATTTTGGACCTATGTTACACAGATTGCTACCTGTTCTCCGTGGATGTTCTGGATGTTTCTAAACAGTGTTTTTCACTTCATGTGGGTGGCTGTGTTACTCATGTGTCAGATGTATCAGGTATGGAAGAGCCCTTCATTTGTAATGCTGAGTTTTGGGAGTGACATAAGAATATCTAATAGTTCTCTCATTTGAATTTTAATGTTCATTATGCAAGATCAAGTGTTTAGTCTCTCAGCCACGCTGGAAGAGGCCAGCATCTGTTGTCTCTGGATATTAGGCATTATTCACTTCTCATTCACTTGTGCCTTTATGGAGTTTTTGTGGGGGCAAGAGATTTAAAATACCTACCTCAAGCTTTCTATTCTCAGAATGACAAAAAGGCAAAACAGGCCAGAGAAAGGCAATAAATACTAATAGAGGATAAGATCTGTTGGTTGAACTTTGAATAATGCAATGTGTCATTAGGAGAAAAAGATGGTAACTTCAAAGGGACGCAATAGTTTCTTACACTGCTTCAGTGTGATTTGAGACTATGCTACTGTAGTGTAATTTGACCAAACCCAAGTCTTTGTGTTTCTTTTTAAGGAAAGACAAGTCATACTGAAAGCCTTTAAGTATGACTTGAAAGTCTTTCAGTGTGACTTGTCATTAATGAACCATGAGACTTCCTGATTTAATCCTTTCAGAGATCTTGGAAATAAAAATAATCCTCTAAAGCTTAGATACAACTTTTCAGGAAATTTTAAGGTTTGTCCTCCTTTCTCTACAATATTCATCATTTATAACATATATCAATTTCAAAATCTTTTATGTGTGAGTGATAGCTGTTCAGTCTTTTAGAGGTCTTTCCTGCCCACAATGAACGAGCAGAGGTAACTACATGTATTTCAGGTGGCTTTAAAGCAGTCTAACCCACCAGACTTGTAGCAGATTAAGCATGTAACTTTCTGGAGAGCCTTCCATCATACTTGCATTGTGATCCATTCAGTTCCCCATTGAGGATTCCTGTTAATGGGATCTTTGTACAAATGAATCTTTGCATTATGCCATTTAGAAAAATACGTCTCATAGTATTTTGTATCATTAGTGCAATTAAGTAAAATAATAGCATTTGACTTCTTTAATAGTCCTGGAAAAATGAAAACTGAGCACAGTCATATTACTAAATTTCCTAAGAGTTTTATGCATACAAAGCTTGGGATTATTCTTGGCAAATGTCTTTGGCAAATCATCATTTCCCGTAATGATGAAATGGATAAAAATATTCCCTAAAATGCTTCCTTTGATTTGCAAATGCATAGCCCCTAATTTTGTTGCCTGGGGTTTTTTTTGTTTGTTTGTTTGGGGTTTTTTTGCCTCTCCATCGTAAAGTTTGGACCTGGACTTATTGAACTGGCCAGAGTTATTGTCAAAACACTGCCTGCTATCTTAAAACCTTTACTTCCTACTTCAAAAGGTGGCTGTTGAGCTCACTGATATACATAGACATGAAACTTCATAGGGTTTCATGGATACAAAAGTAATGCTTGAGATACTAAGTACATCCAAATGAGGCAAGACAGCCCAAACTTAACTTTTTAAATGTTCTTGCTTCTGCAACATGCAGTAGAATTGACTTTTTATATTTCACAAGGAATGACAAGATTTTATCTTCCTGTAGAGTATAAGACTGCTGTGGACCTTCTCACATTTTTGTTTCCAATTACATCACATTAAAGTAAGATATCCTTTTAGGCTAACATAGATGGAAAGCTGTTACAGAAAATCATAGCCTTTGGGCCAAACGATAATGGAAAAAGGAAAAAACACAAGTAACAACAATCAAAAACACCCCACTCTTTTTCTGGCCATCTTTTTGTCTTGCAGACAGAAAAGTTATGTTGCTGCAACACGTGTATAAAACAGGAAAAATATACTGATGGAGCTAAAACTAGAATGTCAGGAGGAAAACAAGGTCGTTCAAATGCTGTGTAAAATAACTCCTGAATCTGTTATTTACAGTGCACTTCAGCTAGCGATGTAGTAAAGGCATCTCTTTCTTATGGACTAAGAAGTCACAGTTTATTCTATGATCATGATTTATTTCTGATCACTTTCAAAAGTAAATCTTCTGCACAGTGTGGCACAGGTGTGCTATGATATTTTACGCTGGGACCTGGTAATTTCCCCAGACAGAAAATTCCTTCTTCAAGAGAAAGAATATAAACCAGTAAACTTGGTCCTTGTTTTTCAGTCTGGTTAATGCAGGGCTTGTTTGTATGTTTTTACATGAGCTAAATTGCTTACTCTTTTTTTTTTTTTTTTTTTTTTTCTTTCTTTTTGTTTTCTTTTTTTTTTTTTTTTTTTTTTCCTGTCTTACAGATATCTTGCTTGGGTATCACGACAAATGAAAGAATGAATGCAAGAAGATACAAGCACTTTAAAGTTACAACCACATCTATTGAAAGCCCATTCAAGTAAGTTTTAAAGTGCAAGCATATTTCTTATTTGTGCAGCTTTTCATACATTTGAATTATGCAGCTTGTTGAAACAGAATATGGCTAAATACTTTCAGAGGGTTTTCATTACTTGGAATGCTGAATCTGTCAGCTATTTTTACAGTAACAGATTCTATCCAGTTAAACAAAGCGATAACCATTTTGTAATGCCTCTAGACAGGGATGCCTCAACACAGAAAAGAGTGCTTTCCCAGCAGTGGTCATAATTTGCTGTAGAGCTTATGGTGAAATAAATACTTTCTTTATAAATCAGATGCTCAGACCAGAGGTAGTTTATTGCATCATTTTGACCTGGATCTTCACTTCCACACCAGGCAGTTTCTCCTGATTGATATTTAATGTGCTGCTGAATTTGCTCTGTGCAGTAGCTCGCCTTGCTCTCTTTACTATGAAAGAAGCAGCAGCACTTCCTTCCTGCTCAGGAGGAAGACCATGGGCAAAGCTGTTTTGGGGAAAGAGAGCAGGATGTCCCAGGAACTGAAGTGGGTGTTACATGGATGAAACATGGGCTTTTGGGTATCAGTATGTAAAGGGTAGGTTGGGATTCTGGTTTCTGTAATGCTGAGGGTGCAAGCTGAAAGAGAGAGAGGGAGTCGGGGATAAAATAGCTCTGGGATGGAAATAGGGCAGCATGGAGCAGCTTGTGGAGCCAAAGCAGGAAATAAATGGAGGCATGAGGCTGGTATATTGGTGGGTTGAGATCACAGTACAAAAGGAGCAATGAAAGGACAGAAGCTGTATGGTTGCAGTCTTCCAACAGATTAGATTTGTAACAAAAGCAGGTGATTATTTTGCCTGAAGAACACAGGGTGGTGCATGGGATAGGAGAAAACTACTGGTTTGATCCCCAAATTAATGTCACATTCACAAACCATTTCACTGAAATAGCTGCTATTATAAAAATGACTCCTGAAAGTAACACCAGGTGTCTAAAATAACTGACTTGTCAGATGAACATCACCTGTCAGATGAAGCATCAACATCAAGTAGTTGTCATCTTCTTGTTGCTTAGAACCGCTC
>NW_009936764.1:70509-73795 GCF_000696875.1 Nestor notabilis
ACCGCTCTTACATATATTGTAACATGAGCTTCTCGTCCAGAAACCTGTGATCTATTCAGCCCATGTATAATTAAGTAAAAAAACCCCAACATGCTGGGATTTTGATGTAGGTATCTTAAATGTTTAACAATTAATTGATTCAGCAGCAGAAAGCACTTGAATGGTTCATTTAATTCAGATAATGCTTTCTTAATTTTGTGTTGTCTAGGGACTTAATCCATCTTAGACCTGCAGCTGCTGAACCAGTATGTATGACAGAAATAGATATTAATAAAACTTGAAATTATTCTAGGAAGACACTCACTTCATGCTGTTTTGTCTTGCATCCATCTGTACACTGCAAATTTCCTCTTAGGGATCTGAATTACTATGCTATGTTACATGAGGTGCATATCAGTAACGTGTTACTTTACTCCATACGGTTTTAGTAGACAGTGGAAGCAAGTTAGTGTCTTGGTTGTGTCCAAGGATGAAACATTCACAAGCCTCGTTCTTATTCCAGAACTTGCTCATCAGTAAGCACTAAGATAATTGTTAACTGAATTGGTTTTCTACTGTTAGGAACTTAAAGGGTGAAGAATCTAATTTGTAGGTAGACAAAAAATGTACTTTGGATAAGCTATGATGTTGCTTACTAACATCTGGTTTTGTTCTGTTTTTAGCCATGGATGTATAAGGAACATTATAGACTTCTTTGAATTCAGATGCTGTGGTCTATTTCGGCCTGTTATCGTGGACTGGACAAGGCAGTATACAATAGAATATGACCAAACTTCAGGATCAGGCTACCAGCTAGTGTAGCACCACCTTCGTCCTGTGAGCATATCATATCTGAGTGGTGCCTGAAAATTTTCTCTCTCTCTCTCGAGTCTGCATCCCTTGAAGAGTAGCATGCTATGTGTAGGGCTGATGGTGAATCATAAGGTACCTTCTCTTCATCAGAATTTTATTAACAAATGTAAAAGTGGACAGAATAAACTGCCGAACCTGATAAGGAAGAGGAGGAAAATCAAAAAGGGATTTTAACAGTTCTTAACATGAGAATTATTCATGACTGCATATTCACAGTATTTGTTGTTGCGTTTTTTATTTAAGGTCTTTCACAATGGAGCATGAGATTATTGAAGTATTGACATAAGTAGTTACATTGTGCTGAGCAGAAAAATTTATTTCCCAATACAAATAATTCCACTGAAACAAGAATCTAGAACATAAAACTAAATTTCATGATGCAGCGTTCACTGATCACTATGTTGTAGTTCCTGTAATGTGATATTTTTAATACAGGTTTTTGGTAGTATCATGTACATTGAAAAATGTGCTTTTCAGAACTGTTACCAACATCAGGTGGTGGGAATCCCCTGTAATGTGTTAAGTTATAGCAGTAGGGCGCATCAGATAACGCTGAAAAAAATACATTGCCCACAGTTTTTGGTGACTGTTTTTTGCCACCAGTTACTGGTACGACTAAATACTTGTAGTAACCCTGTTCTGAGGTTATATAGTATGAAATAAATAAAGAAAGCTCTTCTGTCAAAGTTAAAGCCCTGCTTAAATGCATGATACACCTGTAAAACTAGATTACAGTATATAATGTTCAGGAAAAAAAGTGGAAAAAATTCATTATCTTTGAAGTAACTGTATAAGCACCTTACAAACTAGCGATGTTTTAATATTAGGTTTGGTCCTCACACAGTACCAGCATAGGGTAATTGGAGACATGTTGGAAGAGAAATCACGTGGGGGAAACCACAGATGTGAAAGCAAGAATCTCAGTTGTAAAAAGACAAGACAGTTTTAAATTGGATGCGACTGCAGAAGAACAACCCAGAGTTGTCTTCAATGCTGATTTTGGTTGGTTGTAAAATAATGGAATCCAAACTTTAACAAAGCAAAGTTCCCATGATAGTACATGCACAGAAAATGTAACACAGCGTTCTGAAGAAGATGGTGTATTGGCACGTGGAAATCACCCTTAATTTCTTTTTTTAAGTTCTCATGCTACAGATATGTTTGGAAGGTAAGGAATGATCTGAAACTGCATTCCAAAGGGGCTTTTCTTGAATGTGATGCACTGATTTTTGTTATGGTGTTTTCATAAACTCATAGTGAATTGTTCACTGCTTCCTTAACTATTGTTTACAGAGAGACTGAGAATCAGGTTAGTTCTCTTCTAAGTGCTGTAGCAACCCAGTGGTTCGAGAAACCTGTGAGGGGAGTTTGGGGAGGGACCTGAAAGCAGATGTCTGAGACCAGTGTAAAGAATGTGTATCTGTATATAAATAATTTATCAAATAGTTTTCTCTCTGTGAGTGTGTGTTTAGTGTATTTAAAGCTGCTCATTTTCATTTTATTCAACCAAAAAAGTGTAGGAAGATATCTAATGAGCTTTTAGTGATGTTTCAATATTGCTGTTAATAGGCATTATGCCCTGCAAATTCACTGCATGTTTGATGCTTGGCAAAATTAGCGTTTTCTGTAATATGCAGATTTCAGGTAATAAAGCAATCTAGTGGTATTCCCGGCCCTTGCCTTAGTAAGAGAAGCAGTGAAACTGTAAATAGTTGATGTTCAGTATTTGCAAGTCAACATTTTTTCTGTAGATGTTCATTGATCTCAAGACACACACTTAGTTTGCAAGTACCAGATATCAGGATTTACAGAAGTGCAGCATTAGAGTACTTGAATGTTTAATACTGGAAGAATCAGCGTTGTCTTGGATACAGTTTTAGTGGGAGGGATTGGGGTGTAGGGGTGGCAAGAAGCTGTTGCTATTTTTGTCAGACAAAATTTGTAGTCCTAACGAAGACACGTTCTATTTCAGTGAAAACAGTTGACATCAGTTACTCGTCTTTTTTTCTACTCAGAAAAAAGCATGAAGACTTTCCAGCGTTGTTTTAATCACCAGTAATGTTCTGCATATTTGTTCAGTTGGGGTTTGGGTTTGGTTTTTGTTCCCACATTTCTGTTAGGGGTCGGTTGACCAGAAGAACTTCCATCCACTTTATTTACTATCGCCTTGCACCAGAAGAGCAGTTCAGTACATGATAAACAAGTTCTGGCTTTAGTTGCCCAGTAGCATTAACTGCCATGACTTGTGTCACACAGAAGTGTTTGTAAAAACAAGAGAGGTGATCTTTGGTAGTATGTAGCGAGTTCTGCACTATTTACTTGTTAATAGCTCTCTGGTGACAGTTCTGTTGAGACCTGCAGAATTTGAGCAGTAGTGATAGCTATGAAAATTAACCTGTATATCTGGACAATGGAATTGAGTGCGCCCTCAGCA
>NW_009936765.1:0-1509 GCF_000696875.1 Nestor notabilis
GTGGTGAGGCACTGGAATGGGCTGTCCAAAGGAGCAGTAAATGCTTGAACTGGCAGTGTTCAAGGCCAGGCTGGACAGAGCTTTCAGCAACATGATCTAGTGTGAGATGTCCCTGCCCATGACAGGGGGCTTGGAACTAGATGATCTTAAGGTCCCTTCCAACCCTAACTATTCTATGATTCTATATATGATTTGTCTAGGAAATAGTGATATCAAAAGCTTCCTGTTAGCAGGACATGATTATCTTTGATAAACTCATTGTGTATTATGTCATTTTCTGTTTATTGTGAAAACTTAAATTACTCTTTCCTCCAGGTGTTCCATATTGCAAAGGTTAAACAATTGTTCCTCAGCCACCCAAGACCTCATTTTTCTTCTTTTAAACACAAATTCTGTACTATACAGCTTCTAGCTACAAAAGTCAATCTTTAACTCGATAATTTTTTTATTATTTCTTGCTACATTTTATGAGTCAGTTTTCTTAAAGGTCTGAAATGATGCTTACCAGCCCTCCCGAATTCAGCATATAACTTCACAGCACACTAATTCAGGCATCAACTAAAGACCTCCCACTCGTCAATGGAGAAACAGGAATTTTCAGGCACCAATTTAGATCTTAGGGAGTTTAAATAGCTGTTCATAGAGGCTTTTTTCACAACTGATTTTAAAGGAGCGTGGGGAAAAACCTGCCCCCTACCCTGCCCAAGCCCAGGACCCCATTCCAGCCCCCAGGGACACCAGTGCCTGCCCCAGAGAGGCTGTAGGATGCCTTGGCCTGTCACTGTCCCCTAGGATGTGCCCAAAGCATAGGACTGGGGCTGCCTCAGGTGTCACCCTGGCCTGTCCTGATCTTGCTGGACAGAAGGGTCCCTGGCTGTCCCCAACCCAAGCCCAGGGAACCACCAGCCCTGGCCTACACAATGCTTTACATCTACTGTAGATGTGGCACTGCTGTGTTTCTATCTACCTCCTCATTCCAACAGTTACTCTGTTGACTGTAAGGTGTGCTGCCATATTAGATTGACTGTTATCTCTACCCATCACTAAACAGGAGTCAGACTTCCAAGCTTTAGACATTATTAGAAGAGCCTTTTGCTCACTTGTTTTATTTTCCTTTGTAAAGGCAAATGTAGCTTACCTTTTTGAAATTGTCACTATGTGCTTGTACTTTTTGACCTTTAAAGTATAGCTTCCTTTAATGATCAGTCCTTTTGCCATTCCAGATACGCTCCCTGTTTACTTCTAATATCCTTTTTATGAGATGGTTGTTTATCTAGTTAGGCCTTTAAAAAGCTTTCTTAAAAGTTTTTTTTTTTTTCTTTCTGAGATGTGAGCCCCAGATAATTTTTGTACGTTTGACTTAGATAAATTCCAGTCTTGTTCCCACTGAAGTTTGTGAGCTATTTAGTCCAGTTAACTTCATTAATTAATTGTCTTAATCGCCAAGATTTGTTCTTTGGAAACAAAAAACAAAACAAATCCTTAGCTCCTGACCCATCCTGCTCAAGT
>NW_009936765.1:1540-11635 GCF_000696875.1 Nestor notabilis
AATGAGCCCAGGATGGTAATACTTCCCCCTGTTTGCACAATGTATTTGCAAAGTGATTTATACTAGTCCAGTCAAAATGCAAGCACTTCTGTTGATATTGGGTTTAATTGGGCACAGTAATGACTAAAGGCTTTTAAAGGTCACTGCATCCAGATGTTCAGCTATTAGTCACCATCACCCAACAAACTTTCTACAGTAAATAAAGATAAAATAAAGAAACACTGCAACCTTCAACGAAATTAGTCTGTGGGATTGGTAGGTTTATATACTTCTGCTTTCTGGTCAGCTATGTTCAGTCTCCCAGAATATTAAATGTTACTGAAAATAAATTCTACCTTATAAGGAAAGCCATCCTTTGCTTTAGTCATGCAAGTAGGCTTTACTTTCATGAGTAACCCAATTATAATTTAAAGCTTACAGTCTTTATAACAATTCTGATATTTTACCCACTGAACAATCAGGATCTTTCTTTTTGAATAATACAATGTGTGTAAACTTGTGCCTCTGAAAGTTTAAGCAACTCACAACAGCTTCCTCATGCAGTTTAGGAAGTAACATTGAAAATGCTTTGTTTCTTTTTTTTTTTTAGGTTTCAAAAATTCATCCTATTGGAATCAAAAGTCAAAGCTCATGTTCTTTACCCTTGGCTTATTACTAGCTAAGTTCTTCATCTTTTAAAATGATTTTTTACAGAAATTGAATAGTTGGTTTCCAGAAAGCAGGTTTTATAAAATGAATGCCTATGATAATATTTCATTCTGCTACATACTGTTTGCATGCATTAATCCAAAATAATTTTTCAAACTTTTTCCTCCTTTCTTCCCAAAGATGCACATAGGTCTTTTAGATTTCTGAAAGAGCTCTATGTTTCAGCTTCTCATATCGTTCAGAGTTTGAATAAATACAAAGGAATTTTCACTGCTTAGACACCAGTGCAGGATTTAGTTTTCTGTTAAATTAAAAATGCAGTTGAAATTGTCTTAATTTTAGGAGAGTTTAAAATAAAATTATTGAAATGTCGGTGCTCAGCCTTCTCTTGTAGATACAAACTGGTGAAATTTATTCATTCAGAGTGAATGGAAAGGTAGCTAGGATTTGAAGCTACTACTGAAAAACCACTCATCATTCACCATCAAATTCTTTGCAAATGCTTTTCATATGTAATTAGAATTTGCATAATATGTGAAGGCAACACTTCTTAGATAGATACTTTTGTTTATCATGCAAAAAGTCCTATGAGAAACCTTTAATTTTAATCAGATATATACTATGGAACATTCCGACACTGAAGAAGGAAAGCAATGCTATTGAATCTTCTTTCCAATTCATCTTTACCATGTTTCATCCAAAAGGCTGTGCTCCTTATTTATCAGCACTCTACTTCCCCAGTGAGATAAACAGCATTCTTTAAAAGATGTATTGCCAGACTTTACAGTAGAATTCATTTGCTGGAGTGATAAATCTAGAGCTAAACCAGAATACAGTCTCATTTAATCTGAGAACATTGTCACAATTTATGTAATGGGCTGCTCTAAAGGTTAACAAGAAAGCATCCCATCTCTTTTTTCAAATGTCAGCCAAATATTTTATAGATTTCTCTCCATCCCCTCTTGTAGCCCCTTTAGTTAAATTAGCGCAGCTGCCTGAGAGATCAGATTTAAAGCCTTCCAATATTCCCTTGATCTGAGAACAGATGCCTCAGGAGTATTGCCAGGCAAAAGGTAAAGTGGACTAGTGCAGCATATTTTCTAAGCACATTATATACATAGAACTAATAAGTGGGTAGGTAAGGATACACTCTATCTATTAAGAGACTTTTAAAATTCTGGAAACAAGCTTATGGTGTCCAAAAGCAGATATAGTTAAAATACACAAGGCCAGTGCTGCCCTTTACTTATAGAAATATCTGGTAGAATGTTGGTTGGTTAAAAATCAAGTAAAAAGTTAGTTTAACAGGGAGACTCAAATTTAGCATTGATATTGAATGTCAATATGTGTACTTTACGAAAGAAAAATTGGGACTCTGGAGAGCTCAGATGAAAACATGACCTTTAGGCACACAACAAGGAAAAAGTCTTTTATTTCACCTTTGCTAGCTGTTGAAGGTAAACTTTCTAAAATTACTTCTGTGGTCTAACATGGAACCCAGTGTTGTGCTTTTGGCATGATGATCTGAGGTTGTGTCTTTTACACGTCCACAAATCAAACCTTTTAACCTTAGACAACCAACCCATTTGAAAATAAATGACCACTGAAATAAGGGAGGACAAATTTTCTTTCCTTGTGCTTCCTTTGCATAAAGGGTAGCTGATAAGTAGGTTGATAGGGTCATGGTGGAAATCACCCGAGCAGGACATAAGGCCTCTGACTGTCCAGCCATTTGTGTTTATGCACCAAGTGAATTAAAGAACTGCAACATGAGCACTGCTGACACCACCTCCTGCAGGGAAAAAAGAAATCTGTCCTTAAATCTCTGACAATTGAACAGAATATGAATAGCATAATTTTCAAAGGAAAAAATGATCTTTATCCTAGTCCTCCAAAGAACAGATGTAATTTTTCTCAAGGCCTTCTTCCACGCAAGGACCCTGCAGATGTAGACCGACAATGTTCTTGGTTCTGCATTAGTCCCTGAAAGGAGTCGTCAGTGAGTCATCAGATAAATCCTGTCCTTATCTAATCTTGTTATGGAAAATAAGTCAACATAGATAGGACGTGTACATTTGCAAAATAAAGAACCTTATTTTGTACATTAATAAACCCTATCATGGCCAGTTCTTGTTTTGCAAACACCTGAAGAAATAGGCTAGTGGAAGGACTGGAATAGGTAAACCATGCATTCAATCTTTGAACTGACAGAACCATAAAATATTTTAATATGTCATAGCTGTAGAACGGAAGGATATTTAAATCCAACTGGGGATTTCATAAGATCTAAGGATTAATTAGTATATTGTCCATTATCACTTCCAGAGTGACTCAAGGACCATCAGACTGTCAATGCATTAAAAGATTATACAGTGTTTGTGTTCCAGTTTTTATACTGCAACACTTTGCATGTCTGAATCATCAGTAAGGATGTAATCTTTAAGGATGACAACCAGTAAAAGTATTTTATAAATTATTGTCATAGTGTGGTCAGTTATAGGCACACAAATGTGTTTAATATAAACATAAGACATTTAGGAACATGAGATGATCATACCTAAGTAATTGAGAAAAAGATTGATAACATATAATTGGAGCAGAGACATGGTGAATCTGTCTTCACTGAAGCTCCTAAAAAGCGCTACAGATAAAGCAATTAATAGTGTTATTCTATAGTGCTGCCACTGGCATCTGCCAAAATAAATGGAACCTACTTTACTAGAAATTGTCATCAGTTTCTCATTTGTGCTGTAAAATTAGCAACTCCAGCATTGTTGGGAACAGGGAGAAGAAAACACTACAGTTTAAAGTTTTCTGAGCTTTAAAAATGTTTTTTCAAACACTTGGTGTTTTACTACATTAGCTTAAGCATTGTGAAACATCTCATCCACCCTTGTAATTAAGCTACTGTTTATTTGTTTTTATGGAGTTTAAATTAAAACCATGATTTTTCCTACCTAAAGGGAAGCCAGGGTTGAGCAAACATCAAGAAAATCATAAAAGAGAAACTTCTGTATGATGTTGCTTGTTTTTTCCTATAAAATATAAAGGGTGAAATCCTAGCCTATTGAAGTCATTGGGAGATTTGTAATTGACTTTGAAGGGCTGCGATTTCACCCTTAAGAAACAAGGCAAAATTTTCCAAAAGCAGTTTGATTTGGAGTTGCCTGTATATGCCTGCTTGATCCTTTGTGCTGAGCTTTAATGCTCTAGAACTCAAAGCTGCTGATGCTCTGCACTTCTAAAATAGGCCCTCACTTGTCTTAATTTGGATGCTTAAATCATCACTGCACCAGAAATCAAAAGTTGCCTTTGGAAATTTTTAGCGTACTTCTTTAAAAAGGGTTTCAAAAAAATGTACTGTGCATATCAAAACTTTGTTATTGCTTTTAAAATAAGCTGCACGAAATAAATTGAGAGCAGAAGTGAAAATTGGCAAGAGAGATGATCATGAAAATAGCAGGTTTTCAGTGTAACCCTGGTTTTCGTAAACCTACTTCACTGGAAATATTAGAAAAGGAAAAATGAGCAAGTAGGATACTTCCATCAGACTCTATTAAGAGATAACAGGAGTCTGAAACTACAGAAAACAGACACAACACTCTTACAGCACTTGTAAAGGAGAAGTAGAGAGAATGGATTTATTTAAAGGGCACATTGAAATTTATATTGGCAGTTTTATAGTGTATAAACAATTTCCTTATCACAAATTGTAGTTTTTTCTTCCTGAACTCATGTGCTTATCATGTTTCTATCAATCATTAACAATAGAAACCTTAAAGAATCATATGGAATTGGAAATAAAAAATCCTTAGTCAATATGGGTTGAATTATTGAAGGTTACATGAAAAACACAAAATTATCTCTGCTTTGCTGTCTCCAGCAGGTGTTACGAGTTTTTTCTCATGCTTCCTCCTCTTTTGTAACCACAGAGCACAGCAGAAAAGAAAAGAGACATTTCTGAGAAAGAACAAAAGGGAAAGAAAGTTCACAGTCCAACAGACTTCTTGCTGGGATGGATTTAAATGAAGAAATTTAGTATACCTCCATAATGGTGGAAGCAGAAGAGGTCCTGGGCTGTTTAAGTATGTTTTTCTTCCACTGGACCTATGGAGCATTTGGGAAAACAAGAAACAGCCAGTGTGGCTCCTCATTATAATGCACTCGAATACATACAGACAAACCTGAAACACCTATGAGGATGTTACACATTTCATCCAAGACCCAACTCCTTCCTTTTTGCTACATCAAAGAGAAGGCAAAGGCCATATACTATAGCTATATACTAAGGGACCAGGACAGTTATATGACACCAGATCCTGCATCCATGGGAAAGTAAAGATTGGTGTTAACATCACCTTTGATTCTTTCCCAATAATCTTGTGCAGTTGAAGTGAAAGTGCAAGTCCAGACCTTTACCCCAGTGCCTGTTCAACACCCCAAACACAATGAAAGGGTGTTTCTGGCAAACAAAATGAGAAAAATTCATGAAACATCAGAGACAAAATATTTCTAGGAGGCAAAATATACATTTTTGGGGACAGACTGACTTGATTTTTTTACTGTATTATCTAAGGAAGCCAGAAATATTGGGAAAAAAATACATCCAATTTGATGCCTTCTTTCTTTTCTTAAACACACTGTAGCAGGTAATTAGTTTCAGAATTATGTCGGTTACGATGTTAACTGCTCAGGTCATTTTAGCTTTATGGAACATCCTCTTCTCGGATATAATTTCCCACCTCTTACATTATAATTGTTCTGGGCTCCAAAATGCAAGATTTTATGATCAGTACAGTTGAGGTCTTGATTAGAATGAAACTGTATATATACAAATTTTTTGCTCTGTATTACAAAATTTCCACATCTTGTGCCTTTTTTAAAGAAGGTCAGCCCAAGAAACAGCTGAGGTTTAAAAGTTTCAACATGACATGGAAATAGTTGACAGTGTACTGCAATGTACAGTCTTGTTCCAGACAAAACCAGATACACGATTTGAAAGTTGCCTGATGAGCACTCTTAGGACTGAGGTTCTATTTTTTTTTTTTTTCTTATTAACTTGTCTAGGACTTTATTCTGTTTCCAGTTCATTTTACACAGTCTTAGATATACTTGTGCAATATTAAATCAAACTGGGAAATAATAAATCAGTGTGTTTTCAGTAAACTTTGTAAGCAAAGGAACCAAATAATATTATTAACTCTAAATTAATCCGTCACTAAGGCTTATATTTCAGTAATATATAACTTAGGAACATGCTTAATATTAAAATTTTTTTATTGGGTGATGCCCATTTTTAAATCATATAATGAAGAAAAAACAGTTTGAAATATCTTAAAAATCTTTCATACCTGTTGTCTACAACTCCAACTTCTAACAGTAAATTCTAACCTATTTTCCCCTGAAAATACATACACTTTTTTAAAAAAGGTAATATGCTTTTAAAGGAAGAACATTCCAACAGGAGGTGCCAATAATTTATATTGAAAAATGTTTTCCAGTGTGTAATGCAGGAAGATGTAGACCTTGTATATAGCCTGGAAATCTGTAAAGACCATAATCTGTAGTCAAATATGTACAGACAGTACATGTTTTCATGCTTAAAAGAAATGCTATGTAGGATCATTAAAAATGTCGGCAAATGGAAACTCGACGAAATTGGACTTGACCACATTACACACTTTGATATATTGATGTCAGAAAGACCAAAACTTCTACAATAAATCCTCCGTATTACTGGAAACCCATGATGAAAATTAAATTACAGTAAGAATACAAAAATACACAAGTAACAAAATATTATGCATATATAGCAGAAGCATTAAAGCCAAGAAGGCTCTGTAATAGTAAATGAATTTTTAATAGTAAATTATAATATGAGCTTGCAAGGCAAGTGTCAAAGAAAATCGTTTGTTTAATTACCAATGATCTATGTTCTGATCGTTGTACACGTATAGTTGTATCTCTACATTTTATTATGACATTTCCAAAAGAGCAAAAGGAAAATAGGTGGTGATATTCAAACAACACTGACTTTCTCTTTAACTCCTTTGAAAACCCAGAGGGAATTGTGCAGTCTGCTACCTTCATTAGCCTGCTAATTAGTCTTGTCGAAGACAGACAGGAATGCTAAGTCGTACTGGTTTTCCATAAAGGTATGAGAAGATGAAATATTTGTGACTCTTTGCACATTACCAGAAAGTGTTTTTCCAACTCAGTTATCACACTGATTTGCCAAACAAAAAAGTGTGTCAGCAGCTCATGTCCCAGAAGAGACATGTTGTTATGGCTGAATTTTTTTGACAGCTTCATCCCAAAATCTGAACAACTGGACCAAACTCTGGTCTCCATTGTGCTGTCCAATATTTAGTCAGGGAAAACAGTTCATCCAATAAGGCATTCTCAAGCAGATCATAGACCATATAAACATCTCTGTTTTATTAATTAACATATACTCACATGTTGAAAAGGTGAACTATGATGATTTTGAGGAATAGTAACATTCCTAAATGGATTAAAAAAAAAAAAAGAAAAAAGTGGCACTAACATTTGTATCAATATTGTATAAGAATGAAGGAAATCATTAAGAGGATTTTATTCCACAGCTGGAGTTAGCTGGAGCTGGAAAATGAGTTGCTTTGAAGATAGATTGTGGACAGAATTTCACCGAGATCTTATAGTTATAAAAATATAGGTAGGCAGATATTATCCTGTGGCTATTACATATGTCAATCACATTTATAATTGTGTTATTAAAAATAAATAAAATAAAACAATTCACCATGCCAAGGATCCTTGCATGTGATGATTGCATTTTTTTCTTTGCTCTCCCTTTTCAACATTAGGGTTTAAATTCACATTCTGACAGCATCAGATAAACTACATTAACAAAAATAGACAATCTTTTTATATCTGTTAAAAAAATACAAATGATAAGACGATATTCACAGTTAGTTAAGTAGTAATAGTGGTGTCCCACATAGTTTTAAGGGCACAATTTCACTATATTTAAGAAAATAGGTCTTTTTTGTGTGTGTGTGCGCAATTGGATAAAAAAGCAGTATACAATTGAAAAATATTAATTAGTAGAGTTATTGGACAGGCATTCTGAACAGCATAGGAGTTTATATTTGCTTTGAAATTATTCCAATTAAATATTGTATTCTAGTCTTTCAGTACATTTCCACTCTAGACTTTGTTTCACAACCAGAACAATTCTTCTTAGGCAAGATATTTGCTTAAACACATCTGTATATTCTATGATTTGATCTAAAATTAGCCCCAGCAGTGTGTTACAATGGCTGTGACAATGTGGCACATTAGCTGTTCGTGCTTTGTTCATAGGCGATATTGCTTGAGTTTGGCATCATTCTCCACTCTTCCAGGAAAGCCATGGTTGTGATATTTCTGAGTGAAACTGAAGTAGTATTTTAGCTCTTCTGATTATTTTTCCCTTTTCAGTGATTTTGCCACTACTTTTATTGTAAGAACACAAAGACTGGCAAAAATCACAAAAACAGATAGAAAACTAATAAAAGACCACCCATAAAAAAAAACCCTCCAAAATCAACAGAGAAATAAAAGTATTTAGGGTGCCCTTTTACCCTTTAATTTTCCCCATGACATGGTATTTCATGAATCATCTCTCTAAAGGGTACTGCTGATGTCCAACGTGTATGTTTAGTTACTTTTTTTAAGGGGGGGGGGGCAACAAAAGAAAAGGGTCACACATTTCATTTTTAAATTTGGAAAGTACTGCAGAGCTAATCCAAGCAGAGGACTGAAGCACAGCAAGCCATCAATCCAAGTACAGGATTCACAGGAAAAAAATACCAAAGGAACTTCATGTTCTAATTTCCTTTAGTGGCATTTTTCTCTCCTTTTTCATACACACTATGAAATTATTATTCTTGTAATTGAGTTGCATTAGAAATGTTTTATACAGAATGGGTGAATAAAAGAGAAAAGCAATTAAACGGAGGCCTAACTCAGATATTATTAAAATATTTGTTTGATTAAGCATGTGAGCAGTTCCATCAAATTTACTCAGGTAGCTCTTTAAATAATGTGAATAACTGGAGTAGAGAAGTCAGGCACTTGAAGTTTCATGGATAGATTGGCTGAACTTCCGTCACTGTGTGACGGGAGCACACTTTATATTCTAATGCTCCACACAGACCTCAGACAAAGTCAGGCAGACTGCTGCAGTCCAGGAGACAGCACAAATACAGAGTGAGTGACAGTACCTGTTTTGTAAGGTTTGCACTCTCTGTGTTCATGAAAGAAAGGAGGCAGAGAAATCACAGGTGGTAGTAACAATAATGCATCAAGAATAGAAACTGGCCTTGTAAGCACCAAGTTAATGCCATATTAAATGTCTAGCTTTGTCCTTGTTAAGCTGCAACACTCTAAATGCTGCAAGCTCATTTTCACATAGTAATAGCATTGAACTCCAAATATGAGACTCTGAACATGAATTAAAAATGCCCACTAATATCATTTAGCCCTTATGCCATGTTCCACATATTCATATAAACTTTGTTCTATAAAAACCCAATCACCTCAGTATTAAGTGAAACGTACTCTGTATACTCCTTCACTAATCACCTGCCTGTTCAGAGCAATTAACAATTAGTACAGGTGCCTGCTGAAGATGAACACTGAATTTATATCAGTCTCCTCTGGGTTATTTCTTTGTGCATACTTCAAAATTCGAATTTTTGTTCCTGTTTCCTGGCACGGACCACATAGGGCATCAGTATTTTTAGACTGAGTCGCCATTACAAGAAATCCTTTCGATTTTTCAAATCCAAATAAAGAAGTATTTGAAATTTGTTAGGCCTAGGAGACACCTTCCTCTTGCATTATTAACTATAGCAATAGGTCCAGAGATACATCAAAACTGACACTAAAACTCGATTAGTGGGGATACAAGATCCTCTGGTGTCCTTTCTTTGTGCCCAGAGTTCTCTAGGGTCCTAACACTATGGATTCAGACTACTTTACCTGGCAGTGAAGGAGCGCCAGAGGCACCTAACTTTATGTTTGCTAATAATTAATATAGATAAAGACTTCTAAAATTAGGTGAGGTCAAGCCCACCTATTAATCCGTCATATGTAAGATCAGCAGATGAAATAAAAAAAAAAAAAAAAAGAAAAAGGCAACTTTTTATTCTGCTCCTTTCACTCTTCCTTAGATGATTGGAACAACTTTTTTGTCTTTCCAGGAAAGTTCATTTCTTCCTCAGTAGCCATCTCCCTGGCCTTTCAGGTATATTCCTGGATTTCTGTCAAAGACTACAAGGAAATCAAGGTTTGACTTCCTGTGCATCAAGTTTGCATCTTTTTCATTCTTTCATTTTTCCTTTCCCAGTGTTCTCTTCACTTTAGTGTGTCTTTAAGAGCTCCACAGAATTGCCACAGGTATGATACTCTCTTTTCCATCTG
>NW_009936765.1:11672-24633 GCF_000696875.1 Nestor notabilis
TTTCTTCTTTGCCACCATCCTTGAGTGACTATTCTTGTTTTCCTTCTTATTATATTAATTCCTTTTCCTTTTCACTTACTTTCCAGAACAAATTAATTTAGATGACTTTGGTGAAGAAAATAGCTATATATTCCAGTGAAGTGGAAAGTAACTTCCTGAAGACCATCCAGCAGATCAGTAGAGAAACTGAATCCCATACTTTTCTTCTTTGCCACCATCCTTGAGTGACTATTCTTGTTTTCCTTCTTATTATATTAATTCCTTTTCCTTTTCACTTACTTTCCAGAACAAATTAATTTAGATGACTTTGGTGAAGAAAATAGCTATATATTCCAGTGAAGTGGAAAGTAACTTCCTGAAGACCATCCAGCAGATCAGTAGAGAAACTGAATCCCATACTTGAACCATTGTGGTTAATTGTCCTGAGATTTGGATTATCTATTTTCAACAAAGGACAGAGGAATGCTTACAGCTTTCAACCACTAACCTGTTGTCTTGGTGGTGGCATTATCGCTTAAAAAGATCCTAGTTCAAGATCTGTTTTAAAATTTGCAAATTGCTGTTCTCTAACTAATTTAGGAGTCTCAAGCTTATCATTAGTTGTAAATTTACAGCTGTTCCATCCATCATCAGCTTGCTAATAGGCAGTTGTGGAACTCTCAGGAGCCCTCCATAAGAAATAAGAGCAGTAGGTAGCTGCTACAGCTGGATTCCCATTCTACCTCAGGAGCTTCTTAACAACATTCTCAGATGTGTAAATGATCCATTAGTAACCCGAGGGAATTGCTACAAGCATAAAATCTACCATCACGGAATGAGATGAACCTTTCACATTGCGATGAGAAACTGCTGGAACAGAGAATCCCTATACACCAGATTAGTAGTGCAGAGGTCAGAAGAAGAAAATTTGCAAGCAAATATCAAAGATAATGATGAAAAGCCAATGAAATTTGATGAAGGTCTGTTCTCCTGTCTGAGTAGTTTTATGAGATGTCTTATCTCTATCTTTTCTTCTAAATCTTTGAGTGCTTAGAACATCTAAGTTGTTGCTTTTATTGCAGAACAACCATTCAATGCAGCACATGAGCCATGGTAGCTTCCCCCTGCCTTTCTTTTTCTGGCCTGGCTCAAAGCCTATTTGCTCTTCCTGTTGTCCTTAATGCATTTAGTCATTTCCCTTCTTTTTGGCAGCCAGTTTCTCTTCGGACCCCATGATTATTCTTCACTGCTCATTTCTCTAACTGCTCTGTCAGCAGCCCCACTGGCAGCACCATTTCCTCATTACCAGCCATTACATCAGGACTCCCCCTTTTCCATGTTTACTTCCTTATTTATTTATATGGATTTTTTCATCTTCCATGCCTAGATTAGCTACTTAGAATTTACACTTCTGTGCTCCAGAGCTTTTAGAGTTATGAACCCACTCATACTATTCTTATCTAGAATGACTTGTCTGTTAAGTCTGATATAATCAAGGCAAGTTGTCTACACTACTTCCTTTAATAATCACAGGTAACCATGCTCTTGTGTTGCTTGAACCCCATATAAATGTAGCATTTTAATGCACGTCTTTTAGGTTTAAGAAGCCTGCCAAAGTTTCTGCAGTAACCATTTCCTCTGCTGATTCATCCCCTATACCATTCCAACATCTCTTCCTACTTTCCAGTCCATACATGACAAAATTGCTGCCAGCCTGTCTTTCAAAGTGTCTATTCTTTGTTGATTTCATATCAGTCTTTATATTATTTACCCCTATTCACTATCCCCATGCTTATTCCTTGAATTCATAGACATAATGTTGGCAAACCAGACTAACTGCAATCATTCATGCAATCATCTTTAATATTCTTACCTACAAAAAAACCAAACACCCAAACCAAAACAAAAAACAATGTAAGAAGCAAAAAGGCAAGAAATTGTGAAGAAAAAGATGAGGAAATCCAGGACCATTTCAGTGAGTTCTTCTGCTGGGTAGTTGTATGATGTCATTGTCATGCATCTCTCTCCCCTCATGAATTTCTGGCTTGTGACACATTGAATGTAAACATCATATACTTCAAATAACTTTTTGTGAGAATCCTAGAAAATTCCTGCCCACACAGCAGGTAACAATAATAAAGACATTTTCTGTGTTTTTAGCATTAAAAGACAAAAATTAGTTCTAGACACTCAATTGACAGTTTAGAATAAATTGGTAAAATTGTTGGCTGAGTTTGTACTTCTGTTATGTAGTCGTGATCCCTTCACAGATCCATCTTAAACAGTCAAATTCTTAAGGACAGTCACTATAGGGAGAAAAAAAAACAACAAACCACTGTCTTTTGAAAAGACACACACTTAGTCAGATCATATCACTTGATCTTGTCTGGTTGTTATTCTGCATGACTGCAATACCCCAGACTGCACTTTCACTTCCTAAACATTCTTCCAGGGGCAGAATGCTATTGATGACTCAACTTCACCTTCAGAAACTACAACTATTGTTCTATGAAGAGTTAGTTCCCGTTCTTTTTCTTTTGGTTAGATAATTGTAATGTGGGTTTTTTTTGTTCACTATGTCTAACTGATCCAACAGCAATGTTAGCAAACATTGTTTTTCATGCATGAAGATAAAATAAGAAACTTCTGCTATCTAGACTGCTTAAAGTGCCATTGTTATACAATGGCATGTTATATGCATCCACTTGTTTTGTTGGTCTTCTCTTTTATTTATTTAGTGCATAAGTTACAATGGCTGCTTTACCACTGAGTAAAAATACAAAGTCTTAAAAAATCTGGGTGTGATTTATTTGACTAAATGTTGATGACTGAATATAAGCTAGTTATGAAGGCCCATGTCACAATCAGTGGAAAGAAGCAGTCATGTCAGAATCACCCTTCATTTTATCACAGGTCGGGTATATAAAACAGATCAGAGAAATGCATCTTTTTCCCTATATTTATAAAAGAAGCATGGAGAAATTATTTATGATATAGCTAGATACACTATACACATTTACTGATTAAAATCTAATTTTTATAATTTAACTCTTTATTGGCTTTGTGGGCTTAACTCTTCACTAGCAAGAACTATAGAGATGTAGACAACCATCGCTTCCTCCAAGACCTTTCAAGAAAACCAAATGACTGAACAGTGAAAGAAAGTTATAGTTTGGCTTCTCTTTGCCCCAAACAACAATGTCATCAAACTGTTCAGGAGTGTCTAAAAACCACTAACAAGCAGCCATAGGACAACTGCTTCCTGAATCAGAGGACTGAGGTAGAGCTAGATGTTTCTATTTTCCTTAACAAAAACTGCCTTTCTGCTTCATAACCTAATATCACCAGTGACTCAGATCTTAGAAATACATGCTGTCCAGGAAGGAGGACTTTTCTTACTCCTCTCTCATCTGCATGTAATTGCTAAAGATGAATTCCCAATAGCCATATAAGTATGACTCATAAGCGATTCTGTCATTTGCTGATGAGTTACACTGTATATGGTCATCCAAACCCTGCTAGCTCCGAGAATGAAAAGAAAATTACATTTAAAAAACTGTTTGTAGAAGAAGACAAAACACATTCTTGTGGTAGGTCTTCTTGTAATGATGTCAAGGCTGCTTTCAAGGCCAGTATTAGATGGAGGATAAGAAAGACTTCTTCGTCTATGACCATGGAAAGTTCACCTATTGTAGAATCCAAAAGCTGGTAACTATCAAAAAGGAAAAAAAATTAAAGCTGATTTGCCACTGCACATGTTTAAATCCCTAAAATATCTATATTTTCTGATTTTCTTTCCATGTCTACATTCACCTTGACATCACATAGTTTGGTGATTTACTGTAGACTTAGTTTAGGTTGAAAACGCAGTAAATCATGGTACTGCTCTGAAATTTGCTCAATAATGTATGTCTGTTCCACAGACATAGGGGATTTTTAAAAGACTTTGAACGGAACTTCTTCTCTGCCTTGTTTTATTTCATTCAGCTTACCAGAGTAGCGGGGTTAATGACGTCTTCCTGAAATGGGGAACAGATGCAGATAGGCTGCCCATGCCATGCCACCTGGCCAAGTAAAAAAATTAATGGGAGGTTCAACTGTAAAAGTAAGCAGCTTATTTCTCTGGTTAAAGAAGATAATGAGTATTATCTATCTACACAAAGAAGAGTTGAAATGGGAATGTGAATCTTAAATACAGAATGGTACATTATGGCACACACAGTCTGATGTTTGTGTTAAAAACAATGAAAAAGTCTGAACATTGCTGGGAAACCACTTCCTTCCGAAAAGATATTTTGTTCGATGTTTTTTAATTTATTTCCTATTTTATTTCCTGTAAACTTGAAGCATTTGCAACTCATATGTTCATGTTTCATTCCACTGTCTCAGTTTCATCAGTATTTGTCTGTAGGGATCCCTCCACCCAGTATAGTTAAACTAATTGAAATATAAATTAAAAAAAAACCCAAACACCTGGGTTTTTTTAATGTAGATGAATTTTAATGTAGATGAAGGGAGAGAGGGAAGAAGAGACCTTTAGCCTTTTGTCTATCTGTACCAGAAGCAATCAGCTTCACAAATTATTCCTTCACTTAATGAAATAAGCGTAAGAAAATTCAACAATTCCATCAATACAATGGAAAACAGAAGCGGTTCTTAATGAGAAATATCATGTAACACAAAGTGAAGAGTTTTCACTAATATTAAGGAATTCTGCCTATGATGTTAAGGACCTTCCTATTCAGAGTTCAGAGGCATAGATACTTCTGAATGTTCTTTTTAAAGTCTGCCTATCAACTTTTTCCATGTTACTGAAGCAATCATTTTAAAAGCTTGTACTTCTGGAAAGTAACTCAAGTAAGTGCTTAAAAATGAACCTAAGAATCTAGACATCTGGTTTTGAAAATGTTGGTTCAAAAGTTTCACACTTGTTGATTGCTGTCTAACTCAGAGGGAGATTTATTTGTCAACACAACACACATTCTCTGAACTTCCTGTACAGTTTTCAAACAGCAAAACATGTTTTCAAAATTATCTTTGTAATTGGGCATGTAATTTCCATTAAAATGAATAGGAGTGGTGTGTCCAAACCATAGGGCATTGAGCTGCAAGGCACTACTTCCTTGATCATCAAGCCCAGAGCTTTTTTATTAGAGACAACAATATCATACAGTTCTTTCCATCAACATATTAAAAATAGGCACGTTACAAGCCACCACAATCTCATTAAAGTTATAAAATCTCTCTGTGTTAGCAGCTGAAAACTTTCCTTTGATGTCTGGCCTAACCATTTCGTATTCACCTATTCAGTGTTCTGTCTACCACTCTTTACAGCACGTTTCTTTCTCTCTGCTGTGCTTAAGTAAGAACATTTATTTAGATATATTTAGACAAATGAAAAAAAATTGGATCCAAAGTGTTGGGTTTAAGGAGCCGAATCCTTGGTTGGAAACATTGTGACTGTGGCAGCTGAGAGTTTCAGACAATTCCAGGAAAAAAGATTGTGAGTGAAGCCTTTAAAAAAAGTGTTTCCATTGTTTTGATCAAAAGTCAATTTGCTCTCCTCTCTAACAGCACAGTGACCTCAGGCAATAAAAAACAAAGCCGTTCTTCAGGAATCACCTATACTACTAGTGATTCTGCACACTAGGCAACTTCTGTGCCATTGGGGTCATTATGAGGTCTAGGTTTGAATTCTTAAAGAACACAAGAAAACTTGATTCTTATAAACACTCATTTTGCTTGATTCATAATGACACAAGTTGCACTTATGAGTATCCACAGTGAAATACTTTATCTGAGTATTCAAGAAGGAAAAGGAGAGCTGGATAAATTCAGAATAATATGGCATATTTTGTATGCCTTTTGGAAAATGCGTGAAGTTATGGATTTATAACAGCATTATTATGGCCATAAGATGATTTATTTGGTAATAGATTGCCTTAAGAATTTACACTTTTGCAACCAGGTAATCTATTAAATTGTCTGTCTGATAAGTACTTAACACCATCCAATTCCAACTATATTGTCTAATTTCAATCTTGACACAGGGTAGAATTTTCAAAAATAGATACATTTCTGGAAGTTTTCTTTAAATTTAGAACATATTGGAAAAGAGGAGAGACTCCCCAGGAAGGAAAAGTAGACAGAAGTTATCTGTATGCCCAGTCATATAAAGGATCGTCCAGCTGGGTTGATCAAAGGTGCATGTCTCTGGGTCAGGGCTAAGCCCTTTATACAATTATGGAACAGTCTATGCTAGGTTTGGACTAACCTGGCTATATGTGCATTTTGGCTGATTGGTGGGCATTCATATTCCATATGAATGGTATCCCTATCTTGGGGAAGGATGTAAATTCATAGGAGATCAGCCTTCTGCTGCTTATGGAACAACAAAAGAATCCTGCTGTGAGGTCTGAAATACATGAATTACTCTTACTAATGAGCAATGCTGGGTGACTAGATGGTCTAGATGAAAAAATGGTGTTTCCCAGCCTTAAGTAATAGGATTATGATAAAGCAACTGTACCAGGCTGGATTAGCCACTGGTGATATCATTAACTAAAGAGGACCAAACAAGTGTTTCAGGGTTTCAGGACATTCCTACCTTCAAATTACTCATCATCATAAATGTATTCTTCATACTATAAATGGCAGCTGAGGAACCCAAATTACGTCTGGAATTTGTCACATCTCGGCATTTCAAAATTAAGCTTGAGTTTTCCATTTTCAAGTATTTTCACAGTCATTATTATGTAGTTGGGAGAAAGATCTTTTATATATACACATTGTACTACCATTGATGGTCCCTGAAGACTTGGTTCCTTATGGCCTTCTTTGAGGCTAATACCCTGTAAATAGTTAAGAAAAGGTAACACTTTTTGCTAGTGATTCCTTTTGTAGCAAGAAATCCTGGAGGGATGTTTTACAAACATGGGATCAAAAGAGACCAAATCTTCATTTTAAGGAGAGTGTTAGTAGATACCAGAAGTTATTCTCTCATACTATGATAAAGACTGAAAACTGCAGACATAAATCATTGCAGAAATCTCTTAGGAAAATATTATCTACTTGGAGAAATCAAATACCTACAACTACTACTGCCAGTTTACCTTCTGAAAAATACGGGAACATTTTGAAGCACACCTCTATCTATTTACTCCACAGCTTCCAAGTGATCCCAGATTTAAAAGTTTTTCTACAGTAAGGACTGATATCCCAGCACTGTCTTTCATACCTGTATCTGGTCCTCCAAAAGACCTTCATGACTCAAAGATAGCTAAGTTCAGCTAATCTGAAGTTGGCTCACATTATAACTACTGGCCATTTTTTAAATTTGCCCTTTCACACCATTGTGTAGCATAAAGAAAAGAAGCAAATTACGCTACGTTGGGCTGAGTTATCATTCAGATAAAAACACTAAGGAAATTCACCGGAAGCATTTTTGTGTGTGGTTACATCATTGACGTCAATTCAGAAGTTTTGTGTATCTCAAGAACAGATGTCAGTTTTCAAATGTTTTGTATTATAAATAAATTGGCTTTTGACCCGAGTAATGAGATGGCTGTACTTTGGCTGTAAATACAATTACTTATGGCTAAACTACTGTGAATTTCCAGCTCTGAGACACATTGACTTACAGAAACAAATGACAAAAAAAAAAAGGTAAAGGAAAAAAGGCAGAGTCCAGAGACCAAAAATGTTGTTCTGAGGGTACAAAGTGTATTACTGAGAAGCAGAGTAAGTAGGTTTAAATCAACAAGTGAGTAGGTTTTTAATCAACATATTGAGAAGTATGAATGCAGATATGTTGAGATATAATGAATGAAATCTTAATGATTTCTCATTTTACTTCATGGGTTTTAATTCTTAGGAGGCTGATCAATAGCCTAAGATAAAATCATTAACAAACAAAACAGCAAAATAAAATAAAATAAACAAACAAACCTACAAAACTTCAAACCTGAAATAAGGTGCTTCAGTCTAGAAATACTGTTTTCTAACAAAACTCCCTCTTTGTCTTGACAGCTGAGTCAACGCTGCTTTGTTGTCACTTATTCAGGTGAGTTCTCCTTTTTCACAGACTTTCAAGGAGTCTCTAGTTGGCATAGAAAGCTGCAGTTGCCACAGCAGAAGGACCTGTGATCAGTTCAGTCAAGGGCTCAGGATCAGGTCCACAAAGTCTCACTGAAATATATCAGTCCAATCTTCTAGCATTTTCAGGCAAAATTTGGATTAAAGTGAGGGATAAAGTCCAAAACCAATATAGAGAAAGCAACCACTTACTCAGTGCCCAAATCTGAATGGGATCAACATTGGCCTAACTCCATGCCTGCCATCTCAAAACCAAGTGCTACTGAAAAGCTATTGCCATAAAGTTATTTTAAGGTGTGAGTAACACTAACATCTCACTACCAGCTGTCAATCTTTATAAATGGACCCGTTTAGTCCTTTCTTCTATGTCTGTCTTGAAACCTTACAGGGTAGATTATCTGTTCTTAGATTTGATGATGCTGATGCCCAAACTGTCTCTTTAGTTCATTTTCCTTGCATTCATTATACAAGTTCTGAAGATTTGTACGATGGCAACAAAACACAGTAAGTAAATTTGCGGCCTCTTACAGCCTCCTGCTGAGGTACTGCTTTCCACAGCAGACTTGCAAAGAAACTATTCTGGAAGATGATGAAGCTGTCAGTTTTGGGTGCTTTGATGTCTCCTGTTTTCTTTCTTCAGTGACTTCACAAGGGACTATCAGAGAAATGAAATAAATGTATGTTGAGAAAATACATTCTTCTTAAAACAATTGCCTATGTAGAGTAAATGCTCTAAATATAATTAGTAGACCTGTTACAAGTATTTCAGTAAGAATGCTTTTCTTTGAAAGATATATCAAGGAGATATGTCCAAGGACCTATCCTTTTCTATTATTTGTTGTGTGTTTTGTTTTCCGTTGAAAACTCAAAGCAAAAAGACTGAAAAACTGAAAACAGATAAATCACAACATGAGAAGATCTCCTTAAGAATAGGAAAATGTTTGTACAAGAATGCATTTTCAGCATTGCTTTTTTTTTAACTCCCCCTTCAAAAATGCTTTTAAAGACCAGTTCCCAAATATCTCTCCATTATGGATTTAAGCCAAGGCTGCAGTGGTGGCCATTCAGGAAAGTGAAAGCTTGCTCAGCAAATCTGTGTTGGCACAGGGTTTAACAGATTTTCTATCTTTTTCTTTGCCTGGAGACAATTAGCTTCTCTTTGCTTCAGTTCCAATTCTGGAAGAAAAACGGAGAAGTAGATTCCTGAAGTCAAATAGGTATTGATAGGTCTGATAGCTTGAGGCTTACAACAGGCCTACATAATACTATGACTTGCTGAGAACATCAATTCATTGTTACTGGATAGCTTAGTCCAAAATCTAAATCCAAACTCACCATCCACTGACAATTATTTTCTATGACTAATTCTGGAGGAGCGGAAACTCTTGAGGTGTTTGAGGACCCAGCTTAATTCCAAAGTGTCCTGAATACCTTGCACTACATCTTCATTATGTTTAGCACCTGAAGCACTCCTAACATTTGATGGAAGCAGAGAGACTACACTTAAACCATCCCTTGCATAGGCAGAAAGAATTTTAAAATGCATTGCAAATTCAGACTCTATATGTTAAAGAAGTCACCTTAGTAAAAAAATGATCAGGAAAGGTGCTAAAGAAATTAAACGTAGGGTTTTATTGCTAGAAAAACTATTACACAATTTTAGCTTGCCAAGGTTTGTGTATCTGTATGGTGCTCCATCGCACAATATGAACTTCCCCAAATGCTGCATCCACCTCATCCATGAGCTCTCCCTTACATAGAATAAAAACATTTACAAACTGTGAGCCATTTGTCACAACTCCGATATTGGTGCCTGTTATAACTGAATTGATAGAAAACCATAAATGGAGAGTTCAGTGTTATTTTGTTTGAAAGGTTTTGGTTACTTTTGGAAACTCTACAGACCAGTCTTCATGGTTTCTTATTAAAAGTGCTGAGAAAACTTAAGGGGGGAAAAAAAATTAAAGAGCTATAAACTTGGAGTGTCATCTGGACCTTACTTCAGTAGAAATGTTATCTTATTTATATAGAGAAGAAATTAATAATGACAATGCATAATATATATTAACCCTTGGAAATTCCCTTTGCAGAGTATATGGAACTGACATTGATTAAAGCAGAAATCCCACATGTGTTTTTGTCCTGTTCTAAATTACTCAGGTCCTGGCATTACAGTGCTTTATGCACATCCAAAAATAAATAAATCTTTGACAATCAGTTTTGAATGTTGTATTTTTGAAGAAGGAAAAGAGAAATTGCATGTCCATCCACAAAAAATTAGGAAAATTAATTTATTGTGGTTGGGAGATTTGTTCCTTTCTGGAAAACAGAAGAATTTCCCTTGTTATCTTAATAAATTCCAAACCTTTGGAAATGTCAGAACTATACTCTTTTTTTCTTTTTTTTTTTTTTTTCTTTTAAATCTGTTTGAGCTTTCAATAACTCCTATTTTTAAGCACCCACTCATTTCCATTGAGGAAGGATAAAGATCCTTAGGAGACAGACACAAGATAGACCTAAAGCTACTTACCATAAATCTGGACTAAAGTTTACAATTCTTTGATTACAAAACTGCAAAACAAGAGCTGACCTGCACTTCCCCAAGAGTTGGTCTCTCTCTCACTCTCTGTGCAACACATGCCTTTGCTTTTCTAATTATTGTAAATCTGCATCATTCTTAGCACTTCACTACTTCAAGTTGTTTTAAAAAAAATGAATGAACCAATAGTATGGCATTACAAATTACTGTAATCAGTATAAGGCTTCATAGCTCCAAATAACATTGTGATTCCACTTAACAGATGACAATCATCTGCCCTGGCTAACTCCAGTCTAATAGAGGGGTCAGGCAGAGGGTAGAACCACGAGTTTGGGACGAATGGATGGTTTAGTGTCGGGACATGACATCATGAGATGTTTTGCCAAAGATCCTACAGAATATCTGTGGCTGAACCAAGCATATTGCATGGGAATGGTCTGACCACGCAGTGAAGCTAACAGTGTGAAAGTGTACACCCCTCTCTTATAGAGGTAGGCACTGGTAGAGTGGATGTCATCTCATCCTTAAAGGAGACATCTAAACATAAGGTAGCAAGTGCCTAAAACCACCTCTTTGATCCATCGTAGACAGAAAGCTAAGCACTGAGCTCAACAGCAGACATCAAGAATATAGACACACAAAGTTAGGTGAGACAGATCCCACCTTGTGATTTTGTATTGCAAGACTGCTCATTATTTCTTTGGTGTTTAAAAAAAAAATCAATAAAAAATAAAATATTCCCATTTTAAAGATGAGAAATCGTAGAGACAATGAAAAAAAAAAAAAGGCAAGCCAAGAAAATACAGATGCTACAGTAACTTCCCTGTAGACAGCAAACTATTTGAACGAGATCCAGAACCCTGACTGAACATGGACAGGCAGAATTAGACACCTCAGTAAAGAGTAAAACAACTATATGGCATTGGGACCTTTTCCAGAAAGTAGGCATCTCTTCTTCTTTTTTAGTATAAAATTAGCAAGGACCCCTCTGTTCTTGGAATACCTGGAAGGTTAGAAAGCGACCCCTACATTCCCAGTGCCCCAGTCCTATACAGATGTCTCAGGCTCTCTCAGATGTCATTTCCTTGCACTTTCCTTGGAAACTAAGTGTTATATTTATAATGGCATCAGTCTTCAGCCATGTTCCAAATACTTCCAGGCACTCAGAGATCCCTTGATTAAAAACTCTATAGCAATATAATGTCAGCCTTTTAACAAGACCCTTCAATGAAAAGAAAAAAGACTCAACCTACAAAATACCTTTCATGTCCAATGCCCTTAACCCTCCCAGGCTCCACAGTTCCCTCCTGACAACACAATCTCATTCTGCCTCATAAAGCTGCTATTTATTTTTGATATCAGAAGCTTTAGGTAAAGTTGACATCTTTGGACTGCAGGCTCTTCAGGACATGGCATCTAACTGGCAACTTCCAGACAAGTGAGAAGTGTAGCTACATGTGGAGTCCTAATGACCGAATAAATATTCAGGATTCCCAAGGCGTTCCTTTATTTAGCTTTTAATTAAGTAATTAATTTGAAGAATAAACATGAAAAAGCACTTTTTTTCCAATGGGTATTCAATTTTGAAAGGCTCTAGAGCAAATTATTTTCTTACAAAAAAATAAATTAAAAAAAGTTCAATAGAAACTTGCATGGTTCCTGGCAGAGAAACAAGATTCAAAGCTAAGCTTTACTCATGACTCAAATCAAACCAAATGCTCAGCCTTTCTAACTTTCAGAAAACTTTGACTAAGTTTCTATTATGTACCTCAATTTTGCCAAAGATGTAGATACCTGAATATATTTAACTGAAGATATATTTCCAAGGCAACAGAAGCCAAAATTATGTCCATATATCATGGCTGAACACCAACTAACTTGCCTTTCTCAGCTTCATGCTATTTACAGGATAAATGGTTAACATTAGCAGTGGCTGTAAACTAGACTGTGTGTATCTAAGCAATGGTTTATTAAATTTGTGTTTTAAAAGCCCACAGTCAATTTGAATTAAAAATATGCAGTACAGCAATCAAATTACCCTTTTCACTTCCTTCTTCTCAGTCAGAAATCTACAGACATAGGAAAACTGATGGCCTAGTACTCAAATATCTTTTTTCCCCAGAGGTTATAGGAAGCTTCAATGGCTTTTCAGCCCAGGAATCTGAAATGAGAAAGCCAAAAGAGGGCTGAGTTGTTACTTCAAAATCAAATTTATGAATAAGAGTCATAAGTCCTGCTGCAGCTGACCATGGAGTTGAACAAAGCTATAAAGATACAGAGGGCTGTATTCATGTTTAACTGAATCATTTGAAGACCTCAGGCCCACTGTAGGAAAGGATGAGGTTCGAG
>NW_009936766.1:0-15001 GCF_000696875.1 Nestor notabilis
GTCGTGTCCGCCCGGCGGTGGGGGAGCTCCGGTAATACCAACGCTGTGGCCGTGGGTCGGCACCTTTCTGGCTAAAAAGCATTCTATGTTTTGGCTATGATTTGGCTAAAATTCATCTTGTTTGGCTAGTATGTTTTGGCTAAGATTTAGCTTGGAAGGCCAGTGGCGTGTTCAGGTTTTAGGTTTAGAATCTGAGTGTCTTAGTGGTATATAAACGTGTGTGATGTTTTTGGGCATACTTGACAGTCAGGATTTTGGTCAGGTCAGGTGTGGCCGTGGTGACGGTAAGGCTTGATCAGGCTTTTCAGATTGCTTGAGCAGTTCCCATCAGATGTACTGCCGTAGCACTAAATTGGTAATTATCCTTCAGACACTGTGAAACTGGGAACTTCTTGTCTTGAGAACACCACTGTAACCTGAACAGTAGTGCCATGTTTAAACATGAGTTGTTTATACTATAATTATATAGTAGAGAAGATATGAAGATAGTTATTCCTGTGTTGAGGCTTTTGTCTTTTATCTTTTTAAAAGCATTTATGTTGCTGAAGTAGGAAAAAGCCTAAGCCCACAAGTCTATGGCAGCATGGTTGTGTAAAAAGAGGTGTAATTCTGTCTCCACAACTTTTCTACCAAATAATGGAAGAAAGGTTTTGCAGAAGACTAGGCTTTATTAAAATGCAAGTATCTTTGGTAATGAGGGAGTACTAGATGTAGAAAGGAATATTTGTGTATGCTTATTTCCTGTGTGATCTTCAGCAAGGAAAAAGAATTTCAGTCATATTTCATGACCCAGTAAAGATTCTATGCATTTTCTATGCTATAAATGCTGTAAATAGGAAGAGTCTGAAACTCTTCTGCAGCATAAAGAAGAAAGCCCAGAGGAATAAGGAAAATGTTGAAGTGCTTTATACTGCTATAGGAACGATGTGAAACTTCTTACACAAAACCAGCATAAAGCAGGATGTCCTTATTTACAGCACATAAAGAAACTCAGAGGCTTCTTCTTTTCTTTGACTGAATATCTACATGTATTCCAATCCTTTGGTAGTAGATGCATCTATAAGCACATACAATTCATAAACGGGCATCTGTAGCTGAAGTTCAGTTCAGCAGAACTTCTAATCACGTTATTCTGTTTTATGTACAAACTCTCCTGCGAGTTTGTACATAAAAAGGTTCTCTCTTGTAAATTTTGAATGGCTGTTGGTTGTCTATGCAATGCAAATGCCATTAAAGCATAGCTGCCACTGCCTTTCCAGTCATTGCTGACTGTTTCAGAGAGCTCTTGACCATTGGGAAAAATCCCCAAACCCAAACAAACTCGCATAAAACTCCTTGTTTTTTTCCTGACAGTTTTTCTCGTTACGCAGCATTGTTTCCTGTCTGAATACATCACGTGTTTGTTGCCTTTCATGATTGCACAAAAGATGCAGTGGTTTGCTTCTTTACCTTTGTATCAACAAGCAGGATCTGATGTCTAGGCTGTACTCTGTTTTACTCCTTGATCTTTGGCCATCCTTTCCTGAGAAGGAAAGTTACTTCCACCAGAGAGATGATGAAGGAAACATGCTTGTAGTCACCACAGGAAGTCCTCTTTGATATTTGAAATGAGTTTCCAAGTGTTCTGATGAATGCAAGTTGACTGGGAAGGGCAGTTTTTGTGGAAACTAATTAGACTCCTTTTCTCCCCTGTCTTTGTAGAGGAATGGCTCCTTGTAGGTACCAAACAAGGGCATCTTCTGCTTTACAGGATCAAGAAAGACACAGGTAAGTTGATTTTAAGAATGGCACAAAAAGTTGATTGTTGTTTTTATTTCCTGAACTTTAAGAAGTTGTAGTGATGTTAACACAAGTATGTTTATTGCTGTTTTTTTTCCTACACAGAGTTTAATGAATATTTATGTGGCATCTTTGGTGAAAGTACACATACCATTTATCAGATATGCAAGAAATATCAGCTTTTTTTTTTCTGTTTTAAAGTATGTTTTATATCAAGTCTCCATATGTTTGAATTTATAGCAAGTCAGTGTAATTTTTGTGAATACAGTGCAGAAACATGAGCAAAAGCAGTGCAGTGTGCTAGTTGCCAGATGTTTGATGTTTGCCTTCTGTTAATGAAGGGCTGGGATTAGTGAAAGAGCAGCTTTGCTTCAGTGGGCCCATGAGCATCAAGGCATGGGGAAGAGGGATCCCTTCTAACTGGTTCTGTCACGTATTTACTCTTCTCCCTGTATCTTTGACAGTCATAAGTGTTCAGTCTATTCTAGAGATGCCACAAATAGGACTGTTCTATTTTTGGTCTAGTTAAAATCGATTTTCACTAAACACATTTGTATTTTGCCTTATCTGCTGTTACGTAGAAACTTATGTCCCTGAACACTGTAATGTCATGTAGTGTGGGACAGGAGAGAAAAAGCCAAACATCTGTTTCCAAGTTCATCAGCTCTTGGAGAGATGTTTGTAGCTACTTAGATTCTAGACACCGAATTCAGCTTGCTTTTTCTGAAACTTGTAGGCCATCTGTTCCAATCAGAGCATGCTAGTCTTGAGTTGTAGTGTCTTATCTCACATGGTAAATTTCTCCCCCTTTTTTGCATCAATGCCAGGAGAGGTTATGTCATCAGAAAGTGTCTGTAAGTCTTTATCCCTAAAACTCCTTTTAAACCCTTGTGGTAGTGTTTATTCCTTGTCTACTTTGCAGTGATGTGCTCCCTAGCAGTTTAAATTGTTCATATTTGATTGGTGTGGATAAAGTCTTTATGGGTATCTTTGTATTTCTGGGTTTCAAAATGCTTAAATGTAATTCTTGTAATGTAAAATTCCAGCTGGGCAAAAATGTAACTCTTGATGAGGCCCTTGGATGGGTACAAGAAGTGTAACTTAAGTTTTTACTTGACTTTGTAGCAGATAGCACGAATATTTTAGAAGAGTCATTCTTCTATGGTTAAATGGCCAAGTTTGCTTTCATAATTCTTTGTAGTCTCTCTAGTGTAAGGTAGAGTCATAAACCGAAGGGCAATTTCAGTTACATACTCTTTCAAATCTTTCTGGTAGGTTGCAATAGGTTTGAAGTGACGCTAGAGAAATCTAACAAGAACTTCTCAAAGAAGATCCAGCAGGTAGGAAATACCATCTTCTTGATGTGGGGACCATTTTCCAGTGTTTTCAGCCAAGAAATGAAATATCAAATGTACTTCTGGAATCTCTGCTAGACTTAACAATGAGTTTCCCTGAACCTGTAGCTTCATCTGAGGAGGCACAGCCTGGTGGTTTTGCCCACTCTTGCTGTAATAGGAATATGCTTGGTTTGGTTGCTAAAGCAGAAAGCAAAGAATTGGAGGTTACAGTTTTATTTTTGGCTTATGGAAATGCTGTTGTTTGCAGTAAATCTTCAGCTGCTTTGACTGAGAATATTTTAAAAAATATTGGTAATACACCAACAGACTGTAATACATAATTTGGCTCCTGAATAAAATGCTATAGGAATGTGAATGTAATTCCTCTTATCTGATACCTAGAACTGAAGTAACTGATTATCTACTGCCAATCTTACTACTACTTTTTTCTTTTTGAGAACTTTCACTCATTGATTATTTTGATACTCAGGAAAGCATTTCAAAGGTTATGCAGCCTGTTTCAGCAGTACTCTGCATGTCCGTTAGAAGTACTTCTGTACTAGTAACATACCACTTAAAGCATATTTTTACCAGCTTAGGTTGCAGGCTCTAAGTGCTAGCTTGTAAAAACTGAGTGTAAGTGAAAAGAGGTTGCAGTAGCTGGAGGAAGGTTGTGCATAGATAGCTGTCTTGCTGCTGTCATTATTTTTGAGAGTATCTAAGATGCATTTTCTTACGCTGTCTATAATTGAGCTGTGTTCAGAAGTTTTGTTTATGCATGGAGTCACTAATAACATTCTTTATTTCAGATTCATGTTGTTTCTCAGTTTAAAATTCTGGTCAGTCTATTAGGTAAGTGAAGAAAACATTTGAATATTTAATGAACTCTTCTTGATGCAGTTACTCTGCTGAACGTGGCACCCTTTCCACACATCTGCATAGTAGTCTAGTTGTTGAAAAGTCATTGTGTAGGATTTAGGCTTTTTCATCTTGTAGAGGAGCATTATGCAGCATAGGTTGAGAAACAGCTTTCTTGTCATAAGCCAGCTTGGATAGTAAAGTATGAACACTAAGTTTTGCGACTAAAAATGAAAAAATACATCTGTGCACTACAATATGTAGATATATAATTTGTCTGTACTGGCATGTGTGTATACACATATACATATGTGCATGTGTATGTCTGTGTACTGTATGATAGCGGCTAAAATGTTTGCTTGATGTATGTTTGACTTGTTTGATGTATGAAACTTACTGTTGATGTGTTACACTAAATTCTGTTTATATGCAGATGGTGATCTTTTACCATCTTGTGGAAGATCTTGGTTTGCTTGTATCTGGCTGTATTTGTTTAACCTTATGATCTTCCTATGTCTTTTTTTGCTTATGTTGCTACTCCCTTCTTTATGATCTCCCAAGTCCCGGCTCTTCCGCCTCCAGCATGTGTAGATTTCTGCTGCCTGCGTCCTCGTGCGTACAAAAGCTTGACCACAGTAGCTTCCATTTGCAATCGTGCACTTTCCACTAATTTCAGGAGCCAGTTCAAAATGGTCTTTGTTCATAGAGTCTTCCATCATGAACTTGCTGTACTCTGGCCTGCTTTCTGTCCCTTCCTCTCCCACTTCCTCTGCTTGGTTAGCACTTGTTCTCAGTTCCTTCATGTTATTTTACCAAAGCTGGCATTAGTCATCTTTTCTGCATTTATTGTCTTGTATTTGAATGTACTTTAGCACTTTTCAGCTTTTGGGAAAACATTCCTTTTCCTTTCTTGCAGCTCTTAGTTTCACAAGTTCTTCTTTTCATGGTAACATAAAAAGTGGTAACTTATTTGAATTAGCAGTGAGCTCTACATGTATCAAATATTGAATAATAATAATAGGATTTTTGTTTAAACCAGAAAATAACATTTATGTCCATGACCTGTTGACATTTCAACAAATCACCACGGTTTCCAAGGCAAAAGGTGCATCTCTCTTCACTTGTGATCTTCAGGTAAGGGGAGGAACACAACAGCGCACATCTTTACTGTTTGTAATGAGGATAACTTTTTTTATGTTGCTTTATAGATTATGTTTGTTAATTTTGTGTTACTTGCAACTTGGTTGGGTACTGCCATTATTTAAAATTAGTACCTACTGGATCCTGAAGCTTTGCTTAAGGCAACAATTTTTAATGTAGTTATCTTAATTTTCTTCCTGTGCTTCATAATGTATCTTCCTTTGCCTTTTGCGGTTATAGCATTTTACCTCCAGATAAAAAAAATAAAGGTATTTTTACCCTGTAGTAACTTTGACTGACTGATTTTTTTGAAAGATCCTTTTCAGTATAAAAGCCATTCCCTTCCCTTAAACCACCAGTGTACTAACTCATATTGGTTCCCATGGCCAGGCATCTCCAACCAATGTTTTTGTTACATTTTCATTTCTGTTAAACTGTATTGGCCCAAGGAGTCCCAGGGCAGTTGTGTTAGATTCAGGCCATAGAATGGTTCCATAAGGTATAGCAATTCTCGGTTCATAAGCTGTGGTTTATTAAGTAACTCATTTCTGTCCAAGTGAGTTTCTCAGCCTATCCATGTCATAATCAGAAGAGATGCCTTAGTGGTCTTCATCACTTTTTATGTCTTTGTCCCACGGGAGCTTAGTTGTAAGTATTTTCTAGTAAGTACTTAGGGTTTTCTAAGTGTTAAAACTAGTGATGTCTTTGTAATGACCAGATTTAAAGGTGCTTTCAAAGTGCCTTGTTTTTGTTTGGACAGGCACTTAGCTTTGCCAGTATTTCTTGTCAGGAAACTTTTCCAATAGGCTAGCATGTTAAGGAGCTATTAATATTTTTATTTGTCAGTATAACACAGTCTTCGCATTGTTCCATTTTCCTCCCATCTCCTATACTACATGGAGTTCAAGCTATTTATCCTAGGCTTCAGGGCTGGACTGATAGCTGTTTACTTTTCTTCTGTTTTGTGTGTGTGTGTGTCTTTGGTGCTCTTTTGTTTTTTGTTACTTTCTTGGTGTCACAATCCCTGTCAAAGTTCATTTTTAAGTATCCTATCCCCCTTCTTACTGTGCTTCCTTGTTTAGGGGATGCCCTTCTGACATGGATGAACAAAGCAGCTCTTCAGCTGACAGCTTTGCTTCAGGCTGAGGATTCTGTTGGCTTTTTATTATCTTATTTGCCTCCTAGTTTATGAGTGATTATGAGTTAGGCCTGTCTGTTTTCACAGCAGTCAGATTCAGGGGAAGAGGTGCTGAGAATGTGTGTGGCAGTGCGGAAGAAGCTACAACTTTATTTTTGGAAGGACAGAGAGTTCCATGAACTACAGGTGAGTTGTGTTGTTTCTGTAGTCATAACATGCATCAACTAGGAGTGGAGTTGCTCTTTACTGCTTGCTATGCAGTCCTTTGTACTCAGATGCACTACTGACTTTCAGAGCATTGACTCTGGGTGGTTCTGCAGTGATTTAATAATGAAGCAGAAAATAAAAATGAAAATATATGGATACAATCACAATTAACAGCATTAATAAGGTTTCATAAATTAAATCAAGAGCTGTGTTCTATATTTTAACATTCTGGTTGTAGTGCGTTTGTAGGTCAGTGAAATGTATTAGTGTGCAGCCTCTATAAATGTATGCCCGACAGTGACACTGTGGAACTGGATCCACTTCTACTCAAGGTTTTATAGGTATGTTATCAAGTCAGAAGGTGGTTACTGACAACAAGCATAGGGAACTGAATTTCTGAATATCAGAATGATAAAAATAACCAATAGAAATAGGTAGAGAATTTTTCATCTATGCTGCTTTTCTAGCAAGGTGCCAGCTAAATCAAAGCATGCTTCTTTACTGTGCACAAATCTAGTGTTTTAGTTGAATACTGCTATTCCTTGAGCAGCAGAAATCGGGCATGTATGGTGGGGAATACACTGTCAGCAACAGTGCAGCCTGTTACAGTCTCTCTTGCCAGATTTGACTTTTGCTTTTCTCTTGTAACAGCCATTTTATCCCATTTTCTCTGTTTTCCTCAGGGGGACTTCAGTGTACCTGATGTACCCAAGTCTATGGCCTGGTGTGAGAACTCAATCTGTGTAGGCTTTAAGAGGGACTATTACCTGATACGGGTAAGACTGGGGTTTGGAATACAGTGTTTAAGAAGATTTGGAGAGCTGTAGACGCTACGGGGACTGCTCTTGTGTTCAGGGTTTTAGCTAACAGACATGAAAATCAGCATCTGGTACACTTGCCATATGTAGTTTTGGAAAGGGCAGCCTAAGACTATCTTTTTAAACATGCTTAGTCAGGAAGTGATCGTCTGTTTATTGCTGTTGAAGCAAGTGTTTGAAGCTGTTGCAGAAAGCAGCATCAGAAAAGATATATTTTGGTTTGGCAACAGTCTGTGCAAGCTCAAGTGGCATTTTATTTAATGTATTAAGACAGGAGAGAGCTCTAAAAGAGGAAAAAAGAGCAATAATATTACCTGGCAAACAGTCAAGCTTAACCATTTTTTCATTCTCTTTCTGAACTGTAGTTGTTTCAGTTTGAAAATCTCTAATCTTACTGTCATTCATGTGGTATTGCAGCTTCCGCTTATGCTTTGTTTGACAGCTGTATTTGATTCTCTTTACTTGTTTTACAATTGGCTTCTGCAATATTATAGGAAAATGAGATGAAGATGAAGTGCACTGCACATGTGTAGATGTATGTACATGGGTGGAAACACTGATCTGTAGTCAACAGGAAATCTGCACAGTAACTTTTACAGTCACTTCAAACTGACACTGCTCGTGAAAGTGATGCCTTTCTGCAGTGCGCTCCTAGTTGTTGATTCCCACCGTTCTAGTGATGAGTTGTGCAGCTGCTCAAGCAGCTGTCCAAGTGTCTGCTTTGGGTTGGCTCTGATGCTTGACTTGACCCATCTTTGAATGGCCTTGTTTAAATAGGGACACTCTCCCTCCCTATGTTTTTAGGTATTGTTTTCTGCTGCGTAGCTGTTGTTTTATTATGATTTGGACATTTTTAACTGATGTTGCCACTGCGCTATGCATTTTATAAACCATGATCTATGTGCTCAGCTGTGGTTATAGTAACAGAACTACATCGTCTCAGACACAAAAGTATTAATTATTGATTTCCAAATGATGTACAAGTCAGATAAATGATGATATGCAGAAAATTTTATTGCTACTCTTTAAAATTGCGCTTGCCCTGTTAGTGAGTAGTCTGGGTTGTAAATTCCTATAGGAGGTTTTTGACTTTGGTTTTATGCAGCTTTGATATAAAGGTTATTTTGAAGTACGGCTTTGTTTGTTTTCTTTGTCATCCTAGGTGGATGGAAAAGGATCCATCAAAGAACTGTTTCCCACAGGGAAGCAGCTGGAACCATTAGTAGCTCCTGTAGCAGATGGAAAAGTTGCAGTTGGCCAAGATGATCTAACAGTTGTGCTTAATGAAGACGGGGTCTGTACTCAGAAATGTGCCTTGAATTGGACAGATATTCCTATAGCCATGGGTGAGAATTAGCAGAGAATTTTGATATTAGAGAATTTTCCGTCTTCACTTTTCTGTATATGATAAAATTGTTCCATTCCCAGTATTTGGAAATTAGCTGGTTTTGGAGTGTGAGATTTTTCTAAAGTATTTCAAGTTGTACTCTACAGAAGGCCTCAAGTTTATTTCGTTGGTTCCCCTTCCATGCTTGTAGTCTGTATGCCTGTCTCCTCAGAAAATAGGCATATTGTGTGTCTTTTATAAAGGGCCAAGATTTGAAATGTAGCATTGTAGTTCTCCTGGGCACCTGAGTGTCACAGAAATTCCTTATGTTGAAAGATGAACAAAAAGTGGTAGTCTTAGCAAATTGCTGTCAATGTTCAGTACTGGGTTTTGGTTTTAATAAGCAAAAAAGGAACATGTTTCAAGGGGGAAGGGAAACAAAAAAAAAAGGAGAAGCCTTACTAAGTCGTGGCTCGTTTTGAGGAATACTTGAGAACAATTAACTTAGATTTTTCATTCTTTTCACTAATAGAACACCAGCCTCCCTACATAATTGCTGTTCTGCCAAGGTATGTGGAGATCCGCACTTTTGAACCTCGGCTGTTGGTACAGAGTATTGAGCTGCAGAGACCACGCTTCATCACCTCTGGAGGGTATTGAGTGTAACTGATTATTACTTTTGCTGGGCTGTTTGAGTGTTTGGTAACACTCTGAAAAACCTGGAGAGGAAGAGCTTTTCTAACTCCCTTAGCTTAAGCAGTAGCATTGAAGCAGTCCGTTGTTTTTGATTAACAGATGAGTGGAGGCCATGCTTTGAGGAGTGAAGGACAGAGTTGTGTGTCTTTGGGAATTTCTGATCACCAGAGATAGATTCTTCTTTCTGCTTTGGAATACTGCTGAAGTTACCTTGTATCTGATTGTGTGTAGCCATGTGTGTATTAACCAGGATTGTTTTTTCCAGATAGGGTATTGCTTCTTTCTTAGTGCTGGAACTTAGTAACTGACCTTTTTGTCTTGTTTACAGCACAAATATTATATATGTGGCAAGTAATCACTTCGTTTGGCGGCTTATTCCGGTGTCCATAGCTACACAGATCCAGCAGCTTCTGCAGGACAAGCAATTTGAGTTGGCTTTGCAATTGGCAGTGAGTAGTCAAAAACCTTTGGGTTTGCAGCAGATGCACTTGTGCAGAAGCACGCAGAAGGATGTTTGCTTTCAGCTTGATTGTAGCTAGTCCAGAGAGTTTAATCTTCCTACTCTCCACTTGGCACAAACTGGTAAACTCTAGTCTTTTTCGAGTGAAGTTTTGGTTTTGTGCTGCCATTTCTCCATATTCATCTACTGTGGTTTAGATTTTGAGGTATTGTCTTGTATGTGAAAGATTACCTTTCACAGCTGTTCAGTTGGTTACCTTCTTTTAGAATTTGACTTCAAAGGCTGACTTTGGGCTGCTTGTAAACAGTTTTGCTCAGAGTTGTCTGTTTTGTTTTGTCAAATGATCATTGTTTTGTAATAGCCCTCTGTATTACTCCTTGAAAGTAACAATTTCATAGAGATGCTGAAGCAGATTTATTTTAATTATATTGCTCTTACTGTTTTAAGTTTTTCTGGTTTCTGGAAACTTTCCTGGAACTACATAAAATGAATTAACTGCATTTTGTATTGCTAACTTGAAAAAAATATAGAAAAGGCAAATGAGTGAAGAGATAGATGCTGTGGTAGAGTGAGTGTATAAGATAACCAGAAGTAGCTTTCAAACCTTCCATGTTATCACAGTGACACAATAAGCATAGCATCTGAGAATCACTGTCAGAGGTGTTCACTTTGGAAGATTTTCTTCTCACTCTCTCCAAAGGGTAACACGCATGTTATTTCTAGAGTTCCTTCTCATTTACAAGGCCCAGGAGTTTTTAATGTTTCTTGATTTGTATGTGTGTAGGAAATGAAAGATGATTCAGATAGTGAGAAGCGACAACAAATTCACCACATAAAGAACCTCTTTGCCTTCAACCTCTTCTGCCAAAAGCGCTTTGATGAATCCATGCAAGTTTTTGCCAAGCTTGGTACAGGTAAATGCTTGGGTTGGCATTGAAATACCTAGGTTAGGAGAAAAGAAATGAAACTCACAGACTATTTATTGTGTGGTGGGGCTTTTTTTTTTTCTGTTTTGCTTTAAAGCAGTGGTGTCTTGTGCAGACCAGTCCCCTGTGTATGACAAATAGCCTAGGCAACTATTAATGTCTTTCTTTTTTTATGTGAAACTGGTTACAGTACTTAGTCAAATTCAGTCAGTGAGTTAAATCATGAATTTCCCCTCTGTGTAGAATATATTTGTATTGTGGCCTATTACGGTGTGCATAGCATGTACACAGGTCCTTGAAGTTGAGGGTTTCAGCAGCTGCCAAAACCCTACCTGTAGCTTGGAGTGAAAAATAGGAACATTTGTAGATTGGATAAATCCTTGGACTTGACCAAACTGAGGACCTTTAACCCTGTTTCCTGTTTAATGGACCAATTTCTGAAGCCAGGAAACTTTTCTGTGGTTTTCAAGTCAAAATAGTCTCTGTTGCTATTCCTTTGGTTCATGCATTCTTCTGATAATCCTAGTATGAAGAATGGAATGTACCATAGAATAGTGCTTTAGACTGAGAGTCTTTTCTTGGTGACAGCACATCCGTTGTGCACTTAAACCTGGAACTACTAGTTGGTTTGATGACACTTAATGTCGTATTTACTTTGGGAAACTACAATGAAAGAAAAGGACTGAGAACTCAAAATACTTCGAACTTAAATTAGAGGGCAGTAATTTTGCATTTGCTTAAACTCTTTGCAAATGGGTGCTCATTAGTCACAGATGGTGCTATTCAGTTCTTGTTTGAAAAGCACAGTAAATCTTAAACATTGCTTGTTCCTAGAAATCCTGTCCTACTGTCAGAGTTGTTAGTGTTGAGATTTGGCCAGCACACAAGGTTGGAACTTGTACTTGAACATTGAGACAGTCCTTCTCTTCCTACTTTTACCTTGTTTTAGCTTCTTTTCTGTAATCAGCAAATTTTGTTACCTGGACATACAGGTTGACTACAAACAGCTCTGTTAAAAAGCTAAGCTTGCTCAAAGGAGTTTGCATACATTTAAGGAGTTTGCAAAAATAATGTTATGACTGGTTACTAATAATAGTTATTTTTTGCTTAGATCCCACTCATGTGATGGGTCTGTATCCTGACCTCCTGCCCACAGATTACAGGAAACAGCTACAGTATCCCAACCCCCTGCCAGGGCTCTCTGGGGCAGAGCTGGAGAAGGCACATTTAGCTCTGATAGACTACCTAACTCAAGTGAGTGCTCCTATATCTGTTTTTAGAGTAGGTTTATTTAGTTTTAGCATACTTTGTTGTGCAGGAGGCAGTATGCCTACTCCAGCTCTGTCATGCTAGCCTTAGTGGGCTGTCTTCATGGTTGGAAACTATGGCAGCAGCTCCTGGGAAAGCAGGGAAACTGGAAGACACAAGGTGCCCCACGGGTGTGTGGGAGACATCATGTGGGACTTTTCTGAAGACTTATGGACCAGTTGTGTATGAGTCCAGTATTTTATTTCCAGTACTCTTCTGAAGAGGACTTGAGATCTTGATCTTCAGTTTTTGTTTGATGACTATTGTGGAGAGCACCCTATCCAGGAGACAGGTCAAAAGCATGCATTAAAAGGTGAAACAGGAGGCAGTGGGTACTGTAACTTCCTGTCCCCTTTATTTCGTTGTAACTAGAATCTGAGTTGTTCTGTTATCATTCTTACTAGAGTGCTTGAAGGAGGATGGGTTTTGTGCCTAGTAGTTCAAAATCTCAGGTGTTTTCCATATGTTTTAAATGGCTCTTGACTTCTCTAAAATGTCTCTGTTCAGGTTAACAGAGTTTCCTTCTGACGATTGTCTCAAGACTCTGGACATCTTGCAGAACTATAAAATTGCAAACCAAATTTATACACTTGAATGTGATTAGAAAGGCGATGTGTTGAATAGTTAGTAACAATAAAAATTCTTTAGGAAAAAATTGATTAAAATAAATTATTGATTTGGTCTAATTTAGTATTTTTTACTTGGTGGGTTGTATTTGCTGAGGTGGGGTGGAGAAATCCATGGCCTTTTCCTGTTAAAATTTTGTTTGATGTCCTGCAGAAAAGAAGTCAGCTGGTGAAGAAGCTAAATGATTCTGACCATCAGTCTAGTACCTCACCCCTCATGGAAGGAACACCCACTATCAAATCCAAAAAGAAGCTGTTACAAATCATTGATACTACCCTGTTAAAGTGTTACCTCCATGTGAGTTTCTGCCTGACCTAGAGGCCTTTTCTTTACCATGCAAAGTCTGATGGAATTTCAGGTCGAAACATTTAAGAATGAGAATAAGGAGCTACATCAGAAATTCTCACACAACCATCTGTCTTTGGTCTAAAAATGACCTGTGAAACTTTGGTGTTAGCTAGTTTGCTTACTGTTCAGGAAGTAGTTTCATGGAATAAAGCAGATGTTTGTTTCTGGTCACTTCCTCTGTCAAAAGAAAGTGGCCATGCCTGCACGTTTTGAAGTTATCATGAGTACTTCCCATGTTGCCTTGTACTGTTAAATGCAGGAGAGTATGATCTTTGCTGTCAGCAGTGTTTTTCAAAGCTGGTCTCTATTCTTGAAGGGGAATAGCTCTGATACATTGTTTTTTTTTCTGTTCCAACAAATTATGGAAATGAAGATGGGCCGTGCTCTAAGATCATAAAAGCATAGAATGGTTTGGGTTGGAAGGGGCCTTAAAGCTCATGTAGTTCCATTCCCCCTGCACGGGCAGGGTCACCTTCTACTAGACCTGGTTGCTCAAGGCCCCGTCCAGCCTTGCCTGAAAGATATTAAGCTCATTTCTTATGCTGTGAGGCTGCTGCTTTTTTCCTCTGTTCCCCCTCCCTGCCCCCACCATGTTTTTTACTATAAGCTTAGGAAGTGTGTTTACTTACAAGTATGTTTAAGTGCTCCCTTTTCGCTTGCAGACAAATGTAGCACTGGTGGCACCATTGCTACGTCTGGAAAACAATCACTGCCATATTGAAGAGAGTGAGCATGTATTAAAGAAAGCACACAAATATAGTGAGCTGATAATACTGTATGAGAAGAAAGGTCTGCATGAGAAAGGTAGGTATGAGGTTGGGGTGGGGAGAAGGGATAGGAACGTTGAGTTTTGCCTTCAGTGAGCTGGCAGTGTTCTGAAGATTTTGTGTCTGGTTCTGTCCTGTGATTAAATCACTCTTTGTTCCTATTACCCATTTGGTTTGTGTGTTTAAAAGAAAAGTTTGTTTTGTCTCTGGTAGCATAACAGGAAGAATGCTCTTTTTTTGTGGTTTGGGTTGGAATAATACTTATGGCTACAAAGGAATGAATGTTTGCGTTGTTCTAAAAGCATTACAGGTACTGGTGGATCAATCAAAGAAAGCTAACTCACCTTTGAAGGGTCATGAGAGGACAGTGCAATATCTGCAGCATTTGGGTGAGTGTGAAGGAGAGCATTGCTTTTGTGAAGGTGTTATTCTGGTTGGGCTCAGCGGTTATTCTGCCGTTCAGCAGTTTTCTAGAGGATATCAAGCTAAAGGATATCCTTGTCATCTTGTCATAGGTCATAACTGAGAAGTTATGACCTATAATGTAGTTTCTATGCTAGTTAGTTTGAGTACTAGGGTGCTTTACTACTGGTACGAAGTATTTGGCCATTTGCTATAGAAGTCATTAGACTGGCAGGCTGAAAATGAACTGAAGGAAATTACACAGGTGAAAAAGTGCTTTTTCTACTCTAATAGAAACATTGTAAGGGAAGACTTCTGAAATGTGATTAAGACAGCTTAACTTGGTTTTGGTCTGAATTGTTTATGTTTGATGGTGCTTAGTATTTTAGCTAATTCTTGTTTCTGTTTGAAGTCATGTGTGCAAAGTAATGAAATTATGGCTCTAGCCTGGAATGTGTGATTTGCTTGACTTGAGTGGGGAAAGAAACCAAACCAGATTCTGTGAATTAAACTTTGCTGGCTCTGAAAGCATCTGCATGTGTTGTGAGTAGGTAGATCTTTAGGATTTTAACATTCAGCACTGCTGCTTTTTGTATTCCAGGCACAGAAAACTTGCACTTGGTGTTTTCCTACTCTGTCTGGGTGCTAAGAGATTTTCCTGAAGATGGACTGAAAGTAAGTGTGGTTGAAACAGGCACCTTGCCATTACGATACTTAATGCATTGTATAGAAATGGGAGAACTGAGTGTAAGAAGCCATGTATTAATGCTAAATCCAATTATAGAATCATAGAATGGTTTGGGTTGAAAAGGACCTTAAGATCACCTAGTTCCAATTCCCCTGCCATGGGCAGGACTGCCTCA
>NW_009936766.1:15013-35226 GCF_000696875.1 Nestor notabilis
CACCCAAGGCTCTGTCTAACCTGGCCTTGAACACTGCCAGGGATAGAGCATTTACCACTTCTTTGGGCAGCCTGTTCCAGTGCTTCACCACCCTCGCTGTAAAGAACTTCTTCCTTATATCTAACCTGAACTTCCCCTGTTTTAGTTTAAACTCATTACCCCCTTGTCTTATCGGTACAGTCCCTGATGAAGAGTCCCTCTCCAGCATAAGTGTATATAAGTATATAATTTCTATTTTCTATGTTCAGTAACATGGGCAGCCTTTCAGTTTTTCTCATGCTTTTCCTTTCTTGGAATACCTTCGTTGTAGTATGTAGCTAAGAACCTTTGCTACAACATTTAATGTTCTTGGTGTCACGCTTTTTGCACAAGTGCCTGATTGACTATTTAAATGTCAAATGTTAATTTCTTTCTCTTATTTCCTGTTCTTTGATATAGAATTGACTCCTTGTATTTGGGAGTATTTGGCCCTGTAAAAGAAGAGCGTTAGCTAAGGAGGAAGGGGGGATGTTTGTTAATCCTTTCAGATGTGAGATAGCTTCTGAGTGCATGAATTTTTTGTACTTCTTGTGCTTACTCTTTGGACATGAGTGACAATATGTTGGGCTTCAGTGTCTCAGAAAATACATTGTGGCACTTAATGATTTTTTTTTATTATTTTTTTTATTTAATATCATCATTCCATGAATAAAATTTTGTTTAACAGATATTCACAGAAGACCTCCCTGAAGTGGAAGCTTTGCCACGAGACAAAGTGCTCAGTTTCTTGATAGAAAATTTTAAAAGCTTGACTATTCCTTATCTGGTAAGAACTAAATCTCTGCTGATGCACTTCATTCAGTACAATGTGTTACATGTAAGGCTTTATTTCTCCAGGCATTGGAGTCTGATGCTTTCTCAGGGAATGCTCACTTTTCCATAAGTTGCACAAGGAAAAAATACTTAAAGTATATGAAATCCTGAAGTCAAGCTTGATAAATGCAAGCATTGAAGTGTTGCTTGCTTATAATACAATACTTTCCAGAGGAAGGAACTGTAACTGAACCTGAACATGTATTTACAGGAGCACATCATTCATGTCTGGGAAGAAACTGGTGCAGACTTTCACAACTGTCTGATCCAGCTGTACTGTGAAAAAGTGCAGGCCTTGATGAAAGAATATCTAAATTCTTTCCCTGCAGGTATGCTTGGACTTTTCTAGTGGGAAGACCAGGGGCATGGGACGGCACCGGGGAGCCTTCATAGTGTTTTGCTATAAGCCTTCCCTGTTAACATCCAGAAGATATGCTAAGTGATGAAGGAACAACAAAATTTGTGGGTTTATAGGGAAGTCTAATTTATTGCTTCCCTAGAGGGAGCAAGTGACACTTGGTTCATGATTAAGTGGAATGGCAGCTACTGCTTCCTGAATTCTGCATATTAAGGGTAGGGAAGGATCTTGAATAAGTGAGTCTATTGTTTAACCAGCCTTTTGATATAAGGAGCTGAAGTAATTTGGCAGGTGCACTGGAATCCCAGCCCATGTAACAGCTTCATCAGCTTTTGGTTGCTTGTAATGATTTGTTTATCATCTTGTGTGTACTAGTATTGTAAAATGGTTGTAATATTGTAGCTTATGTTACTTTCTTCCACATAGATAAAACTCCAGTGCCAGCGGGGGAGGAAGGAGGAGACTTGGGGGATTACCGGAGGAAGCTTCTACTTTTTCTGGAGAAGTCTAGCTGGTATGAGCCAAGTCGGCTAATTAGTGACTTCCCCTTTGATGGTGAGTTCAGTTTCCATAGGTTAAATAAAACTTAGCTTATTGCATTGTACAGTGAAACCTCCTCACTTACTCTAGAATAATGGTAACTAGAAACAGAGATGGCTATATCTGTAGTTGTAGGCCACTGGTATATATACTAATTGGTTTTGCTGGCAAAGTTGGATTTGCCAGTCTCTGCAGTGTTCCCTTAACTGTTAGCCTAAGACCTTGTGGCATCTCCCATCACTTAAATATTTAGCCTAACTTTTTGATAAGCCTGAATTGCTCAACAGGTGTGAAGTTCGTTGTTTCTTAAGTTTACTTAGGAACTCATAAAATCATAGAATCGTAGAATGGTTTGGGTTGGAAAGGACCTTAAGATATCTAGTTCCAACCCCCAGCCATGGGCAAGGACACCTCGCACCATGTCACCCAAGACTCTGTCCAGCCTGGCCTTGAACGCTGCCAGGGATGGAGCATTCACAACTTCCTTGGGCAACCCATTCCAGTGCCTCAGCACCCTCACTGTGAAGAACTTCTTCCTTATATCTAACCTAAACTTCCCCTGTTTAAGTTTGAAGCCATTACTCCTTGTCCTATCACTACAGTCCCTAATGAATGCTCCCCAGCATCCTCGTAGGCCCCCTTCAGATATTGGAAGAGTGCTCTGAGCAGCCTTCTCTCCTCCAGGCTGAACGGCCCCTACTTCCTCAGCCTGTTTTCATATGGGAGGTGCTCCAGCCCCCTTATCATCCTCTGTTACTGAAACTGGTGTAAAGTAGACATACAGCCTTAGTGTAACTTTAACCTGTGCTCAGACTACATTTCGTAGTTCCTTCTGTTGGCCTGGTCACTAATAAAGCTTATGTTATCACTTCTCTGTGTAGCTATTGACTAATCCTTGATGTTATCACTAGGTCTCCTAGAAGAACGTGCTCTGCTCTTAGGTCGTATGGGGAAGCATGAGCAAGCTCTGTTTATTTATGTTCATATTTTGAAGGACACCAACATGGCTGAAAAGTAAGGGTTTCTTGTTTTGTTTGTTTCTTTGTCCTTAGATTGTGAACTTGTATGTGGTGTTTTGCCTCCTTTCTCTTTCGAGAGGCATTAAATTTAGTTTCTGCATGAAAGCTTTCTAAGTTGAGTGGAGGTGGGAGACTTGCACAAAACCTCTGTTTTCTCAGCATTATAACGCAGAGTAAATAAATAGTGTCATTTTGTTGTGCAGAATTGGATGTACAGTCACCCAAGTTGGATAGCTTTAATAATCAAACCATTTAAATGTTAATTTCTATGGACTGATTCTCTGGCTTCCAAAACTGTCTCAGCATTTCATTTGATTCTTCTCTGTTTTAGCTACTGCCATAAACATTATGACAGAAACAAAGATGGCAACAAAGATGTAAGTAGCTCCATGTTTGCAGTCTTCCTTTTCATTAAGAATGTACTAGACCATTCCTGCCTGTTAGGGTCCTTGAATTTTTGTTCTGTATAGATTTTTTCAGGGTTTTTGAGAGTGGGTGGGAACCTATATATAAGATCTTGGAATTTAGGTATTATTAGATGATTCTGTTTTCTTTGTTTCTTTTTGGTTTGTTTTTTTTAATTGGGGTTTTTTGGGGTTTTTTTTTTTTTGGTTGAGAATGTTGCTGTATCACTTGAGTGTGTACTGTAGCTACAGTTCTGATGGAATTTGGAAGACAATAATGTGTGTATATTCCACATGCATCTACAGAAAAGTTAATGGTAAAAAGCAATGAAATGTTGGTTTCTAAAAGCTATAAATGAATTAGGTAAGATAAATGAGGAAGGTGTGATTAAAACTACATTTATAGAAGAACTTTAGAATGCAGGTCAAAAGCCTTGAACATCATTGGAACTTTTCAGTTTTTGTTGTTTTAAGATAGGTGCACTTCAGAACTTTGAATAGCATGAGTACAATTTACTAGTGCCATTGCTGGGTTCCAGCAGCCCTGTCAATTGTGGTGTAGTGGTTTCAGAACTTTCCTTTTTTGTTCAACAGGTCTACCTGTCGTTGCTCCGAATGTATCTCTCCCCACCAAGTGTTCATTGCCTGGGACCAATCAAGATGGAAGTGCTGGAGCCTCAAGCCAATCTGCAGGCTGCTCTGCAGGTTTTGGAACTGCATCACAGCAAACTGGATACCACCAAGGTAAGAAAGACTTGTAAGTACTCTGTTTGTCCTATTGGCAAAAGGTGACAGAGAGTACCGGAGTAAGCAAGTGATGAGAATGTAGCAGTGTCAATCTAAATGTGTCAATCTCTGTTCTACTTTGTTCTCTATTCCTCTTTAATTTTTCCTAACTAAGTATATTTTGCGCCAGGCAATAAACCTACTCCCAGCAAATACACAGATAAGTGAGATTCGAATTTTCTTAGAGAAAGTCCTTGAAGAAAATGCTCAGAAGAAAAGATTTAATCAAGTACTCAAGAATCTTCTCCATGCAGAGTTTCTGAGGGTAAGTACCCATCACCTGTGATGTTTAATATTAAACTCTTCCTTATACACGATGACTAGATGGGGCTGTAGTGTACCTGAAATTCATACACGTGCATCAATTAGGTTGATTGTCCCCTTTTCAAGCATGGTGAGTACACTGGCCTTAGTTTGGGTGAGGTGTGTGTCTTTGCTGTGAGTTTTTGGACTGACTGTGCTTTGGGGGGTGTATGTGTGTGTATATGTATGTGTATATATATATATATATATATATTAAAAAAACCCTTAAAGCAGGTGATGCAGTTCGGTAGTTAACTTGAACACACCCCTTAATGGTTAGATTGCCTTAGTCTGTGAACCAAGCTAGTTAAAAGTGAAATCCTGCAGTTCATATAGTGTGGGTGTTGGTTGATATTGCCTGCTCTGCTTTACAGACCTGCTGCTTTTGTGCTATACAACTTGTTAATGTAGACATAGCCACTGATTTAAACCATGTGTTTAACCAAACTAGAAGGGAGCTGTGGTGTGGCATTGTTTTTTGAGGAATTTCTTTTAATTTTTTATTTATTTTTCTGTAGGTCCAGGAGGAGCGGATCTTGCATCAGCAAGTGAAGTGCATTATTACAGAGGAGAAGGTGTGCACTGTGTGTAAAAAGAAGATAGGTAACAGGTGAGAGAGTGTATACCTTAAAGCTTGGAAAACTGAGTCAAATATAAATCTGGTACACTTAAACTTGTTGCAGAACTCGGAATGTGCATATACACAGAGAGAACAGCAGTATGAGGGGCACATTTGAAGAGTGTTTGAATTACAAATTACATTGCTCAGCTGGGTGGCTGGAAAAACATCAGAGCTTTAGTCATTGAAGGTTACTGCGAGTTTAATCCTGCTTCCAACAAAGGAGAAAAAATTCTCTTCAGAAACTCATAAGACTTCTTACTTCACAACTCTAGAAGGCAGAAAAATCACTTCTTATTCTCCAGTGAATTTGGAAAACTTTCTATGAACACTGCCTGCTACCTGCTTCTTAACTAGAATTAAGAAGGATGGTATAAAGAATCTCAAACTAAGAAACGTGTTTAATGTTTTTTATGTCTGATGGCTCTGTGGTTTCCTGGCTGATTTATACTTTGTAGCCTAATTATCTTAGACATCTATTAGTAGAACTAATTCACTTGATACCTACCACTTCTAGTAGGTAATTATGGATTAGTATAGAAAGCATATTTTCTTTGCCCTTTTTCCTCTTCTAACTCTAGTGAAATGCCACAAGACTAGCTTATTTGTTGTTTATCTACTTGATGTGAACCCTCTGTCGTATCAGTAGCATTCACAATGATAGGGAAAGGTTATTTTTCTAAAACATTTTAATGAACATAGGTCTAAATATATTTATTGCTGTGTATATTCAATTTTTTTCTGTTGGTATATAGCAGGTAGCATTGGATTCTGAATTTGCATGTGCAGTGTTGTTTTTGGTTATCTAGAATTTTTCTAATGCTGTTAAGTTCAAGATTTTTGAAGGGCGAGCATGTCAGTATGTCACTCAGTCTTTAACTTGTTAGCAGTGAATTCCAAAGAAAGTGAGCCTATGGAAATGAAGATAGATAATATTTTTAACGTTTTTTTTAATTAAACTCTTAATCCATAGAAATCTTTTGTCTGGCTTTCTCAAGAGTATATATATGTATATTTGGGCTGTAATTCAAACAAGAAAGTATCATTTCCATGTATGCATCTTGTTCTGATTCTGTACAACTTGAATGTTCTTGTTTGAATAAGGAAAACTGTTTGTCTTTATTGACAGTTGATTTTTGTGTTCTGTCTCTTCACAGTGCATTTGCTCGATACCCTAATGCAAGAGTTGTGCATTATTTCTGCTCCAAAGAAGTCAACACATTGGATACCTGACCTTGTCATGGTCAATAATCCCAGCGTTCATATGAAATTCAGAACTGATGACTTAAGGAGTTGATGCCTCTGAGATTTTTTGAGGCTTGTTGCTAGGTTCTTTTACACTGGGTAGAAGTCATTTGTATTGGTGGACTGACTGTACCAGCTAGCAATATTGATTTACAAGAAGATGACTTTAACCGTATTATTATATTGCTGGCAACTACACTGAACCTCTCAGTACTCAGATGAACTGATTTTTGTAGTGAGTTTTGTATTGCACTCCAACCTTGTGAATGAATTGTTAGACAACTGTTGGGCATTCAGCACAAGTCAAATTTTACTACAAACTTACTTCCTTAGGGTGATGATGTTGTGATTTGGCCTTGAATGTAAATAGTTCTTCAAAAAAAGGAAATTCCTTTAAAGTCTTTGCAGCTGTATCAGTGTTGCATGGAGATCACAAGGAGTTTGGCATAGAGGAGGCTTCTGTGCCTATTTCAAGACCTAGAAAATAAAATTTTACTTTCACCTCAGTAATGGGAATGTTGAAGTGCTTGCCAAAGGAATCTTTTCTTGATACTCAGTGTTTTCACCTGACCTTCTGATAAGATGTTCCACAGGAGACAGTCAGACAGTAGGTACCACTAGTAAGCATTTTTTTCTTTTTACTTTAATTTGAGAGCTGTAAATTGAATTAACTTGTGTGTTGTTTGCACTAAATTTGTTTACTTTTAGCATGAGTGGAAGCTCAGAGACTATTCTAAGTAGGTCACATCTGCACTCACAGCAAAAATCAAAGAACACCCTGTAAAGCAACTTCTGAAGGGAGTGAACTATAGTTATTGCTTGAGCTTCTAGACTACATGTGAGATTTGTGTATATAAGTTCTTTGTTTTCTGGTTCACTTTCCAGCATTGAAGTAAACTCCAGACTATTTCATCATGGCTCTATTATAAATGCTCTAGAACTGTGTTCTGCTCAGACTGGTACTATTCTTAAGTCACTCTTGGGCCAGAAGTCTTAACTACAAGAACTAGATTGTACCATACTCCTTGTAGGCTGTAATATTTTTGTCTAACTTATTTTTCCACAAACTTTAATCTATAGCAGATTGGTATGAGGGCTATTAAAATGTTTGGTGCAGAAAGAATCTGTATAGTGGTAATGAAGAGGCAGCAGTAGCAAATAGTCCAACAGAGTGGCTATTTGACTCTCAGCATCCCTGATCTAGCAATACCTGTACTTATGGAGCATGGCATGTAACTAACAGAATACCACTTAACCAATAAGCAGAACGTAAAGCCTGTCTGCCTAAAAGTGTAATTGGATCTCAGTTAACATTACAGGTTTACTTATGTGTGTAGTTTCTAGGAACAGATCTGCTGTAGGCTGACAAGAGTCCTAATTTACTTTCATTTGCCAGTGTTAATAGTTTCTCGTGGTAACTGTTGTTTTTTCCCTTTCCAGATGTCTTTGTATTTATTGTTCGTATGCCATGCATTCTTGTGGATTTCTTGGTCCAGTGTTTTGCTACTTCTGTCCTTGGATGTCTTGGGCAGTATTGCTGCTGATGTCTTTCTGCAGAGGCTAGGTAGAGGGAATTTGTGATGTTAATGTTTTTAACCTTGTATTTCTTCTATTTGAAGAAGAGAGCCTAAAAAATACTTATATTGGATTTGCACATTCTGTATAGATCTTTATATAATAGTTCAGGTACAGAGGGAAGATGGTTTGAGAGAGTTGTGTTTACAGGTCATTGAGAACGCAAGAAGGGTATTTAAAAATACCCTGTATTCTTTGTATACAGATATAACAATATTGCTCCTATTTTTACCTATCTTTATGTTTAGTACTGTAGTCTGATTTACCCTCATTATCTGCTACCAGGAGAATTGTATTCACATAAGAGAATCTTCATTGTGCTCTTACGTACACGGTTAAGGTTGTGCCTCTGTTCATTGCATACCTTTTTTTGACATGTGGTCTGTGCTGTGATTTCTTTTTTGTTGGTTCTTACAACGTGGTTGGGGTTTACTAACCATACTGCAGGTTTATCTAAAGCAATAGATTGTAATAAATATTGTGAACCAGTGTGCGTTTCAGTCATTGTGCAGTTAAGCTTCTCTGGGCAGCTGTAGATTTCTTTTGTCTATTAGTCCTCCGTTTCTCCTGGAATTCAGACCCAGTGCAGGGCCTCCCAGTATCACTCCTGCTTTAATATTTGTTAATGAAGTGAGGCCATGTCATATGAGGACTGTCATCACTTCTCAACTTTGTTTTTTATATCTACAAGTTTATAGTATGCTTGTGAATGTTCTCAAACTCCTACTAAAACCACTTTTGTATTCTTGCTTTGAATAATGTTTTTGAAAATCTTATGCCATTAAATATGTACTTATTGGAGAACACTGAAGTTACTGACAGTTTTTTTGAGTGGTGGCATGCTTCTTTGGGGTGGGACGGATGCTGAGCTCTGTGATTAAATCAAGAAATGTTTAGATACACAGGTCTTTCCGTTGCTTGAATCGTAGGTCATAGCCTAGTGCTGGAAGTAGAATATAAATCTTCAGTTTTCCCATTCTGTAGAAATGGGACATACCAGCACTGAAGAAGAGTCTTTTGTCTTCATGTTGGACAGTTGAGCATGTTGGTATTTCTGGAAAACCAACCCGCCAAGTCCCCTTTTCCCTGCAACTGAAACCTTGATAGCATCCTTCAGAATCTTAATCTCTGCTAGTTTTGCACTGCATATCAGCTCTCCTGTTAGTGCTGCTAATGGGAGCAACAGGGGTCCCTTGTGATATCTACACACATTTTAAGTACTGTATAGCACAGTTGGTGATTGTGTCATTTGTTTATGCTTGCTGACAAAAATAAAACTGAATAAAATATAGATGTACATCTACCTTTACCACTATGGGGATGCTAATCCAAGCAGAAGTAGTTACCAGGAACAAGGCCATCTTTGTTACTTCGTGTTTTGATGCCAATTTGCTTGCTTGTTTTCTTAGTCTGATAGAAAATGACAAAACCAAGTAGCTTCTGTGGTTATGAAGTTGTCAACAGTGTCTGCAGATAGCTAGCACTGCACACAGACACTGCTAATGGATGATCTGTTGACTATGAAACTATTCTTAAGCATATGTTCTAGAGAGCTTTCCGTTTTTCTTGAGAAATTCAAGAGAAATTCTGTAAACATGAGGTCTCTACTGAGATTTCAGTGGAAGAAGAGAAAACTTCAGGAAAAGGCAGGTAAGTCTGATTTTAAATGCAATTGGGCACTCACTGTATATAAAATGTAGGCTTTATATGCTGCCTGTAGTAAACTCTTCAGAATAAGTGTGATTTCTCCATGTTAGCTTACTGTGTGAGGCTGCCTCAATTCTCCTGTGATTTATAGTCAAGCCACATATTAGATTAAATATAAATAAATCCAGTTTACAGTTCTACAGATAAATAAAACCTAATATGACAGTTCTTCACTTCCAGTGCAGTGGTATATAGAAATGCAAAGAACTTGCTTTTTCAGCCCAGTCTCTACCATACTACTTAGTACTACGTAAGAGCTTTACAGCAGTTGCTGGCTGTTTTGCAATGGTATTATGTGTGCTTTTTGCCTGTGCATTGGCTCTCAAGTCTGTGAATTGACTAACTAGTACTGACTTGTTTGTGTTGCAAATGCTGGTGCCTATGCTTTTCTTTATTTTCTTAAATTCTGATCTAGTGACTGACACTAATGACAGGAAATGATTAATGATTGGGCCTTGCTGAGAATGTGTCACATTCTCATGTTTGCGTGGGGCTGGTGACATGTTGCATTACTGGCTTTCATACATTCTCTGCCACTTTCTAATTGTTGAAACACTTGAGTTTGTTTTTTGGTCTGCTCCATCAGTTTAAGCTCTTTAATAAAAAGCTCCAGACAAGCCAACTGTCAGCAGCTGTTAATAAACTGATCACTTCCAATAAAAAGAATTCCTTTACTACTTGAGTATTATTTTTAAGGCCCATTAAGACTCATATATTCCCTATCTGTTGTACAGTTTTTCAAGAACCTTTGGTGGAAGAATCAAGTCTGTGCTACATGGAAATGAGAATAAAGGGGGGGACTTGTGCAGGCTGCTTACTTAGTGAGAAGTTAAACATGGTGTTCATTCAATATTCTCTGAGGCATCCTAATGCAGACCAAATTGTAGTGCCGCCACTCAGGCCTCTCTGAAACTTCTCCGAACAGCTACAGTCAATGAGAAGTTTGGCTTTGCTTCAGGCTTGTAAGATGGCAATTTCTTTCTATTTCAAAATACTCTTTTAGGCTATGCTGAAACTCTGGAAGGGTTTAAAACAGCCAGAGTCTAAGATTGGGTTGCTAGAACTCTGAATCTGGACTGGGTTTTTTGAGGTTGTGGCTTGATCATGGAACGGTGCTTCTTCCTACCCAGAGCTTCCCAGTTGGGTGCTGCTTTTCTGCCCTTCTCTTTTACCAGTATTTGGAAAACCTGGCAGCAAGGTTTTGAAGTGGATTGTTTGGCAAACACAGGCCACACCTCTTCTTCCCGCAGCTGGAGCACAGCCCAGTCCTGCCCAAGACTTCAGCCCGAGCCTGTGGCACGCAGCCCTTCGCAGCCGTGTGTCTGGGGACCCTTCATTCTCTGTGTTTCCCAGTCTCAGGTTTTCTGTGGCGACGACGGGACGTTTTTCCCATGTTCCATGAGGTGCTGCGGGGCACGATACCACCCAGAGTCCTTCCTTTTCTGGCAGCTGTGCTTTTCCAAAGGAAGGAGAGGAAAGAGACTGGGTTTTACCACAGGCGGGTAAGACAGCATTCCTTAGCCAATGTGTCTGACAGTGACTTCTGCTACTGCACACGTGGAAAACCAGTCCTCCACTTCTGCAGGAGTTAAACAAGAAGTTTATCAGCGGAAAATTTTGGGCAGGAGTAATGCTAATGGAGATCTCATTTATTATTAAATTCAGAACATGTGTGAGGCAAGGCAGAGCAGGTCTCTTTTTTGGGGAACAGAATTAAGCTGATGCTTAATTGGGGGGGAAGATAAAATAGTGCCTATGTGTTTTCTTTCAAGATAGCCTTGATTACCATTCCCTTCCTTTCTGCCTTCTACCTTATCCCATAGGGCTTAATGATCTAAAGGAGACGAAGATTAATGATGACATCACCCCCTGTTCATAATGCAGAGCAACCACATTAGATAAAGGGGTTTCACTGTGTTTGTCCTTTAACTGGTATATAATCATTCCACTGTATAAGATGGTGTGGCTAATAACCTTGGTTTTACACTAAGTGTTTGTGAAGGAGCCTTTGCCTAGGAGGTCTGATCTGTCATCTGATTACCTGTCCTCTCCCATCCCCTCTAAAATCTACAACTTAAAATTGAGGTGACTGTTAAATACCACGATTAAATGTCATCTCTACACTTCTTGCTGTGTGATTAAAAATCATCTTGTTGACTTTCTTTTTAATGTTGTTGTTTAGTAGTTGGGAAATTGGGTTAGAAGAGACTAGTGTTAGTCTGCTGTTATTTCCATTAACCCATAAACCACTGGATGTGATGTTTCCCCTCAGGTGCTCACTATGGAAATAAATAAAAATTCAATATGGCTTAGCAAAGTTGTGTTCCCTGGTAGGGAGAAATCTTGTATTGAGTGAGGCATGGGGCAGCAGATCACCCTTTTGGCTTTGTAGGTGAATTCAGTGTGATCACATCTCTTTAATTTCTGAAGTCTGGTCTTAGTTTCACACACTAAAGACAGACAATAATAAACTGGGAGCAAGCCCAGTGTTTGCCACTGCTGTTGTGATACTGAGCTGTTAGCACAGCTCAGATCACCTGACTGGTTATAAACCTAGCCCTCCAGAAGACCATGGTTCTTATGGCTGGGTCTGTGATCTCCTCTCATGTCTATGGGTGCACACTTCTGTGGGAGAAGGGGAAGTGCAAGGGGGTGCCTAAGAGAGCCAAGAGTTTGCTTTTGGGTTTAAAAGCAAACTTGTGGCACTTTGGCCACAAGGAAGGGAGTTACAGGCAGCAGTGTTTACTTGGCAGCAGAAGCAAACTGGGGAGAAAGTGCTCCCTTGGTAAACTGGACATTTCTTGGAGCTACCTGATTTGCTTGGTAGCTCTGAATACGAAGGAAAATGTGGCTTAGAAGTTACATTTATGTTTGCTGTTGACAACGTTTTTGTAATGAAACTGGCATGCTTATGGTGAGTCCTCTGCATCCACTGAGAGATGTGGAGTGAATGCCAGCACTTACATCCCACTCTAAAGGCAGGTATTCTGAGCTATCTGAGGGTAGAGACTACTGGGATAACCTGTTCTGTAGTTTGCTGCCGCATCAACACCTTCAGTTTAGATGAAAGATACAGACAGTTGTTAGCAGGGATGCGTGTGTGAAAATCTAAGTCTCATACACTCATTTAAGGATTTTGAGGTTTTTTTTTTTTGCCTTAAATGCCCTTTTCTGAGCTCTGGAAAAGGAGCGACTCTGAAAAATCGTTAAACTGCAAAGTAGGAGTTGGTTGCTTGCACTGTTGCATGCGTTGGTATGCTGTCTTGTACACTGGTGTAGGCAGATCTGTTATTATTTATTGTTCATTTCCCATACAGATTTGCCTGCCTTTTCCCTGATGGGTTCAGGTAGAGCATATCCAATACTCTCACGCTTCATTGGTTTGCAAGGTTCAGCTTGGAACTCATTATGACCTTGCTGTTCCTTGGCTAAAAGATAATTAGGAAAGGCACATAGGAAGGGTCTGGCATGACTGATAGCACAGACTTGGGAGCACAGTGAAATGTCTGTTGTGTTATGTGCCCTTACATTTTCCACACCCTGATCATAATTTATGCTCAGCTGTGTAATGACTGACTGCAAGTCAAAGGTTGTTAGAGACCTTTGGAAAGGACTTTCTTTTGTACATATGACTATATGTTGACAGATGCTGGGTGGTAAAAGGACATGCTATCTTCAGCGTGTTCTGTTGTCTCTGCTAATAGTGTCTGAGTTCCAGGCGATAGTCAGGCTACATGAGTGAAGATTGTTTTGATAGCAGTGGGGGGGTGATTATGTGCCTTCATTTCTCAACAACCTGAAGAGTTGCAGCACCTTTAGGAAGTTGCTGAGAGGTTAATATATGCAATCTTGAATTTCTGTCTAGTCCATTGCCAAACTCAATGAGGTAGAAAGGAGGTCAGGCTTTGCTTGAGAAGCTAGTGTCAGAGATGGAACAAAATATGGGTGGTTAGTAATGATTTGCAAGAGAAGAAAAAACTAGAGTCTGAAGGGTAGAGCTATTGCTGAAACATCTTGTTCCCAGAAACAAGTGAGGGGAAAAAATACCTTCACATGTTGATGTTGCAAATAAGAACCCTTTAAGAGTAATAGTATAATTGGAGTTTATTTGTACAAATTTAATTGGGCTCCTGTGTGTGAGGTATCTTAGACAATGCATGTAGTTTTTACCCTTTGCTTGTTGGTCAGGGTGAATGGTACTCGGTCCACAGATGTTCAGTATACTATGTATGTCTGGTTTTATTGTGTTGTTCAAACCCTGTTTTCCAAAAGCTGGCAAGTATGCTAAAGTAATAAGGAAAACTCCACAAGTAAGTGACTGCTTAACAAACATAGTACAGTTCCATTTGTCAGATAAAGAACACTGAAAAGAGTTTGAGAGTCCAGGGTTCATTTGTTTCCTTGAGATTCTAGCTAGTGATATGTAGGGCCTGCAGCATTTCGTTGTAAGTGGAGATCCTGTTGAATTCAGTTGTAGGTGAATACAGAGTGTATCTGGTCTCAAGCCAACCATCTAGAAAATAATGAACATGAAATAGCAACCACTTATGAAAAGCGTTTTGAAATAGGAGTTAAGAATAGAAGAAATTCTTAGCTGGCCAGGATTGTGTCACAGCTGATGGAAACACGCAGAATCCCATTCAGGTCATAAACCTTACACAATTGGTTCTCTGCAGTCTCAGCACTAAATCCCTTCAAGCTGTTTTCTCTTGTCTTCCCCTGCCCTCCCCCAACTTGTCCTTCATGATCTTCTAGGATTCTAGATTCTAGTCAGACTATTTTTCTTTCCTCTTCACATCAGGGCACTTAGATACTAATATTACTTTCAAAAAATAGCTTCCCAGAAGCTTTCAAGAGCAAGGATTACAGTTTGGTCTGTGCTGATAAAGTGGTGTGTACGTTTAGAGTGCTGATACCAGCAACAGCCCAGAATGAAAAGGAATCTAAGGTTTGCTTTTTGCTCAAACTGCCAGGAAGTATGTGTTCTTACAAGAAAGTGGGTTTTCCCTCATTGTGAACAGTGTGTGCTTTCTATGTCTTTAGACCATGCTATTAAGATTCTTGCCATGTCTGCTATTACTCAAGCATGCATGTGCCCTTGGCAAGTAGTCTTAAACTAGCCAAGGCATGATTAAAATTATTTGAGCATGTTCGGTATCTGCTCATCCTTCAGTAGGAATGAGGCAAAACTGATCTATAAGTAGAGAAAACCCTAAATAAGGGACTTATTTTCTAAAGTCTATGAGGAGTTACCCTAAGACATCACTTGTCGTGCTGAAAGGGAATGGAGTTTACTTCTAGACTCCTTTAGTCTTCCTCCAGGACACCAAAAGTGCTGCATATGTTCCCAAAACTGACTCATGAATAGCTTATTTTGGGCTGGCTGGTATGATCCATTCCTCTGGACTGATACTAGTGTGGTTATAAAACAGGCATTGCAGTTGGGTTACGTGCTGAGCTTGCTCTTTTTCTTTCCAGTGGGAGAAGCACCCTTACTACAACCTAACGGTAAAAGTTCTCCGAGCCAGAAACATCAAGGGTACAGATCTGTGTAAGTATTTAGTAAAGATACTATGAAAACAGGTAGTTTGTTCAGTGTATACCTGTGACAAAGCATTGTTACAGGAACTTCTTAGGTAGATATAGTGTAGAGTCTGATGTGATGCCAAGCTACAGATTAACTCTGCTACTTTGCAGAACAATATCAGGTAAGTCTGGTGATGTTTTCCTTCCCTGTTCCTTTACATGTCCTACTATGGCCTGTTCTGTGTTCCTTTGTCTGATTCAGCTCCTGCTAAAGTCTTCTTGCGCCTGGAAGTAGCAGTCTCCAGTTCTAGCTTCCAAATGTTTATTTTCTCAGTTGAAGTAGTGCTTTCTTTTACATGCCTGCTGTTTTGTTTATGTCATTGAAGCTTTTCAGGAGGTAAGTGGGTGACTGATTCAAAGAGAAACTGCTTTTTACATGTTCCTGGTTTTGACAGCATGGTATATATTCCCTTCCTTTTACTCATATGTGTTGAGTAAACCTCCAGGACTGTTTGGGGCATTTTGATCTTTAAATCTAATTTGGGATTTAATTCCTTCAGATTCAATACCGTAAGGTAGTTTGTCTGCCTAGAGTTTATATCTGGATTCCAACACTGAACTACAAGAATGCTAAATTCGGGGAATGGAAAACCCTCCTGAAAGGTTGAGACCTAGAATCACACTGTGAAGAGAAGTTCTTTTTATGGCCTTTCTGTTCAACTGAAGTAAAGAGTGGTTCCCATACTTGAACTGTTAAAGGGGCATAAACTGGAAAGATAGACTGAAACAATCTGTTGTTTTCAGGAAATGGAAACAGAAAGCTCAGGTCTTAGCCAGACTAGCAGAGAGTATAGAAGTGGTGGATATTGTCTACTTGGACTTCTGGAGACTTTTGACACTGTCTCCTGTAAGATTCTCGTAGAGAAGCTGATGAAGTATGGACTGGATAAGCAGACAGGGTGTCTGGTTGAAAACTGTCTGAATGGCAGAGTTCTGAGAGTAGTGATCACTGGTACAAAGTCTAGCTGGAAGCCAGTAACTAGTGGTATCATCTAAGGGTCAATTCTGGGTCCCGTATTGTTCAATGTCTTCATTAATGATCTGGATGATGGGGTGAAGTGTACCTCAGTTTTGCAGAAGAGGACCTGGGGGTCTTGGTGGACAGCAAGCTGACCATAAGCCAGCAATGTGCCCTTCCTGGAAAGAAGGGTAACAGTATCCTGGACTGCTTTAAGATGAGCATTGCCAAAAGGACAAGCAAAGTCATCCCCTCTGCTCGTCACTAGTGCAGCACCGGTGAGGCTGCATCTGGAGTAGGGTGTCCGCTCCAGTTGTTCAAGGCTTTCCACTAGTGAGAGATACTGGAGCTACTGAAAAGAGTCTAGTGAAGAGCCCCTAATACTGTAAACAGGCTGGAGCATCTGTCACGAGGAAAGGCCGCAGAACAGAAGGCTCAGGGAATCTTATTGATCAAGTATCTGAAAGGAGGGTGTTAAGAAGATGGACCTAGACTCTTTCAGTCATGCCTAGTGAAAGAACAAGAGGCAATGGTCCTGATATCAGCAGTAATCTTTTTCTGAAAAGTTGATCTTCTCCTTTTGAACAGTAGTTTCTTTCATGAAGAGCTTTATGGTTTGGATGAACCAAAAAGTATGTAGGTACCCAGTGTTCAATTTGCTGCTTTTTAAAGATGTGTACTTCATTAAAGGCTTTTGCTTTACAAGTCCAGCCTTCGATTTGCACATTTTATGATGCAATGAGATGTAGAAAATGAGGAGCTCATAGGAAAGAGTATGTTTGATTGAAGTTGTTCTGATGTCTGTTTACATTCTCTGCTCTAGTGTCCAAGGCAGACTGCTATGTGGAACTAAAGCTGCCCACTGCATCTCCTACAGTCTTCCGAACTCAGGTTGTTGACAACTCCGATAACCCAGAATGGAATGAAACTTTCCAGTATCGAATCCATACTGCTGTCAAGGTAAGGAGTGGAGCTGGCTGGGCTCTGTGCACTGGCTTAATTTTTATACTTCATTCAAAACCAAGGGAACTTTATTGCCCTCAAAACCACTGTTGCTTGTATGGCGTCAGTCTTATTCAGTGATACAAAAAGCTGCAATATGCATGTACAGTGATAACCACAGCAGTTTGTACCTGCACTCTCGTGTAAATTGCAGCTAGAATTTTCCATAAACATCCTTGTGATACAACTCAGGAAAGGGAAGTCATGGCACTACTTGATAGAGTTCAAGGAAATTCCTTGACAAAGCAAGTTCCTATCTGAGGATTGCTTTTACTTTCATGGAGTAGCTATTGCCTTCTTGTAGCTCTACTTACCTTACACAGCCAAGTGGCTGAGTGAGGATAATGGGAACTATATTTCAAACACTGCCACTTAGTTCATTCGGTCAAGTTCTGCCTTCACTTCCTCTGATTCAGAAAAGCAAAATTCAAACTATTGGAGACAGTATGTCTGTCTGCTGTCTGAGCAGGATTCATAGAATATTGAATAAAGTCTTCAGATTGTCAGTGTTTGTTCTCAAGGTAGACACTAATGATAGGAAACTGTACTTTAAAAGGTTAGTTTTAGTCTGGCATTATTGCTTTGAATAACATCCTAGTCTTTGGAATAAGGTGTTTGTTAACAAGAAACTGTCTCCCTCCCTGGAGTACCTTTCCATAATGGTTGTGACAGAAGTGGAATGGTGATTGACTTAAATGATAAGAAAACTGCAGACTAAGCTCTAGAATGTGAGAGCATTTTCTTCTCCTGTGGGTTCATGAGGTCTCAGTCTAGTTACTGCTGCAAGACTGTGCCAGCACAATTCTAAGTTCAGTCTTGTTTCCATGAAATCTAGTTGCTACATGGCCTTTTTTTGTGGGTGCCATATGTACTCACTGTGTCTATTTCAGTTAGTTACTGCTGGGTTTACCTGCTTTGTGACAGTGCTGAGCAGGAAGTGATAGGTCCCTATTCATCCTGGACTGAATCATGCTGAAATCTGTGCCTGAAGCTGGTGGAGAGTACTGCCATGTGCCTCGGAAAATCTTCTAGCTAAACGCTGTCAACTAGGAGCTTTTTGCTTAACTATGCTGTAAGCCCTGCTGGAAATAGTGAATTCAGGAGTGGGAAAGGGGAAAGGTATTGATTAATGCATAACATGTCTATTGTATACAGCTGCTCAGGTTTGTGGAAGTGTTTTTGTCTTTTCATCCGAGGCTGTTTGGTTCTCTTTGGTTTTTAGAACATTCTGGAATTGACACTTTATGATAAGGATGTCCTCGTCAGCGATGAGCTTACATCTATTGTCTTTGATGTAGCGGGCATGAAGTTGGGTCAGCCCCTGCTGCGCACTTTCAAGCTGAATCCTGAGGTTAGTCCCTGGCTTCTTCCCGGGTCAGCTGTGAATAGCTGCAGCTCATCATCACAGAAATCATGTAGTGCATTCTGGTCGATTTATCTCTGTTGTAGAAGCCAGAAGGGGAAAAAGCATCAGGAAGTGATGACCCCTGATACATTTATGTTTTGTATGATTTTACTGTTGACTGAGATGTTTCTAAAATCCCTAGTGATTTGTGTGTGTGTTCCACGGTCTTTGGGATACCCAGCTACATGAGACTGCTGTCTTTCAGAAGGTATTAAAACACCTTTAAAGGGAATTGATTTTTCAGGAGACTATAGGGGCATAAACTGGGCTTAAAATGAAAGGCCTCTGTAGTCAGCAGTTGTTGTGTGGACTGCATACTCTCTTATATCATCACTTTGCAGTGGAGAAGCTTGTTGCTGCAAGTGTTACCTCTATATTTAACAAGTGCAATGCCTAAGAGAAGCTTATTTTCCCTGACTTATGTTCAGTTACCTTCAACCTCTGCTTCATGTATGTTACATTAGTGCATATGAGCTGCTCTCAGTCCTTGTGCACTTGTTTATGGACTTGCAACAAGACAGCTTGGTTTTACATAGCTAAAGCCATGTCACTGGTCTGATCTTCTTTTCTAACTCCCTCAAACACAGTGCTACAATAGGTCTGGATTAAAGGTGATCTAGTGATGTGTTTTCTTGAGAAACTGGGCTTCAGTGCTGTTGGTGTAGTCAGAAGCAGACTAGCTGGTATGCAGTTAGCAGGGAGGTGTTGATCAGTGTCACAGGCACTCTAAACGATTTGTGTTCATGGAAAAAGGCTTAGTAACTCACTTGTTCCCACTAACTCTGTCTTGATTGCTGAATGCTTAAACCATCTTGATTGGTAATTATGGAACCAGAAACTTCAAGTTCAGTAAGGACTGTTACCCAAATTGGCTTCTACTTCAGTATTTTAAAAGCTGCATTAGGTGCAGTATCAAGAATTTACTGTAAGCTATGGTAGGGAAAAAGATGGGTAGATCAATGTCTGCACAAGACAAAGACAGCAATCAGCTAAGAAGGCAATCTGCTGAAATAACAAATGGGAGGAAGCACAAAGCCTCATGTAGAGGCTGTTTGCAGAGATGGTGCTGCAGTGGTGCTTGAGCCAAAGGAGGTTTTTTAACTCATTAGCAGAGCAATGGATCTAAGACCCAACTCTCACTGTGTGCACTTATGTCCTCAAACGTAAATGTGTCTGGTCATATGGGGTATGTCTGGGAGGAGAGGAGTCTTCAAAGAAAATAGCAAAAGGCATAAATTTAAACCTTCCAAAATTTAACTGGAGCTTTTGTCAAAGCAACAAAAATATTTACTATAGTTTGTGATGGGAAGAAAGCTTAATCTCTTGGAAAAACTTATCATAATTACATTCAAAATCAAGGGTCACCTATATTCAACTTCTATTTTCAAAGGCTAATGAAGAGCTGGATGTAGAGTTTTACTTGGAGAAATGGTGAGTCTTACCTGAAGAGCTGAATGAACTTGTGCTCTGAAGATGTGTTGTTTTAGTTGCTCTTTCTCTGCAGGGACATCTTGCCTATAAAAAGCCTAATGCTTTGTAGTTCTCTGTGGTGTTCAAGTTGATTCACCAATGGCTGATCACAAATATCCTTAAAGATCCTGTCTTGGGTTATCAACAAAGAAATAAAATTTTGCTGGACATCATGGGAATGACAGCATTGCAAAGGAAATTAAGATTTTGTGGACGGGTTACTTAAGAGCGGAAAGCTTTCACAGTTAACCTTGCAATATAAACAGATGAATAATTTATCTTTCTGATAACCTAGAGAAAAGCTGAGCTTAGATAGACTATCAAAATAACTGAGGCTCGGAGACCTTGTAGCACATGTTTCTTCAGTATTTTCTTCCCATTGTT